>NC_056732.1:452073239-452185739 GCF_019279795.1 Protopterus annectens | reverse complement strand
CTGGAATAGTAACCCCATGCAAATAAAAAAACTCTGACAAACTCAGTAGTTTTAAACCACTGCTTAAACAACATCTTAATCAATCCTGGTCCTGTCCATGCTCATCACAAGTTTAAAACTTGGTGTTCACTGTACGATACTCTCCTTAAACATAATCTCAACCTCTTACTGGAATGACAAAACAATTTTTATACATAACTGCTGCCTGTACAATCCCCCAAGTTGCATGTGGACTTTCTCTTTAATAACTTCCATCTCTGTAAAATCTTAGAATGTATAAACATGACTACTGTTTGTATATAAATGTACACATAACTGCAACTATTCTGTGTTTGACTGGAACTTAGTATAATGCAATGTAAGCAAATGGAGCTTTTTTCCTTGGGCCTCCACTAAAAATGAGTATTACCCACTCTGACTTTCCCAGTAAACAAAGATAGATAGATAGATAGATAGATAGATAGATAGATAGATAGATAGATAGATAGATAGATAGATAGATAGATAGATAGATAGATACATAGATAGATAGATAGATAGATAGATAGATAGATAGATAGATAGATAGATAGATAATGTACAGCCCTCCCAAGATGCCTGATGAAGCTTGCAGGTGGGTGAGCTCGCACCTTCGCAAAAAATACCAGCCTGCTCTGCTCTGACTGATGACCATTACAATTTCTACTCTCATATCTGTTCAGCTGCACATTAGAAGGAAACTTCCCAGAACATGACATCAATCAAGTGGGCCAATCAGTGCTACCACTAGCATTTCATGCTCTGCATACAGTACTGAAAAACAAAGGAGGCTGATCAGTCATTCCATGACTGCAATAAAAAAATGACACCTTCAATGTATATAAAATGACACCTTCAATGTATATAAAATATAGCATATTTTGTTGATTGTTTTACTACTACCACAAGAATTTCTCTCTCTCACACACACACACACCACACACCACACACCACACACCACACACCACACACCACACACCACACCACACACCACACACACACACCACACACCACACACACACACACACACACACACACACACACACACACACACACACACCACACACACACACACACACACACCACACACACACACACACACACACACACACACACACACACACACACACACACAGACTGCTATTCAGTGAGAGACCAAAATCTGCACAAACTCTGAGGGATAAACTAATCAAGTAGTCATCTCCTCTTCTTCTTTTCATCCTTTTTACTTCCTGTGCTTGCTCTTTCTTCCCAACCACACAGCATGACCAGATTGCAAGGGTCAGTGGCAACAGCACCTTATCTGTAATTTAACTCAGTCTTCCTTACCATTTAGGGCTCCTATTCATTCCAACCCTACTTCTCATTAGTCTTACTGTCTAATTTCCTTTATCACACACTCAGTACATGGCCTACCCATATAGAGTCTCCATATGCTCTCCCCAAAGTATTCACACTCTTACATAGATATCTACATGTAGTGGTGTCAGCACTGTCCTCTAATCATCCTATCATTCCCCTCCCTTTAGCCCCTTTACCTCTTGTGCTTCTTTACCCCATCTCCATCTACCCTCTTTCACAACCTTCTACAAACAATGGCATCCTCTATATACACTTAATTTTCATATTATCTTGCACTATTTCATTTACCACCTTCACTCATTCCACCATCGTTTACAACATTGTATCCTCTTCCTCCTCGTACATTTTACTCTTCTTCTTCCCTTGCCATAAAGTATTATCTCTTCCCTCCTAAAATATCTCCGATGTGTCACTCTCATAATTCCGTTTGGTGTCACTGAGATTAACTATGGCCTTTTATATACAGGCAGCCAAACCACTCATAAAAAGAAGTTATGTCTTACCATAACGTTCCATCTGTATTGTTGATCCTCGTTCAGTCATTACGTATGGGTATCGGTTCCGACCTCGGAACCGAGCCGGCCATTTTCCAAGCTCGCGTTAGCTTCAAACTCTCTAGCTAAACTCTTACCCACAATCCCCCTCTCCCTGTTACCTCAGATTGAGTTTGCAAGTCAAAGAAGGTAGAATAACCTAAGAGAACCGCATGGTGAGATCCACTAGAAACCACAGGAGGGGGAAGGAGGGATGGTCGTAATGACTGAACGAGGATCAACAATACAGATGGAACATTATTGTAAGACATAACTTCTTTATCTGCTATTGTTAATCCTCGTTCATTCCTTATGTATGGGACAGAGTCCCCAGCTACCTCTATTCCTGGGAGGCTCTCATGGAAGGACATTCCTGAGCACCATAGAACCAAATGATGCTCTTCCCCTGGAGGCCAAATCCAATTTGTAATGATTGATGAAGGTATGAGGTGTAGCTCAAGTTGCAGCTGCACAGAGGTCATGTAAAGAAGCTCTGGCATGGAAGGCAGCAGAAGTTGCCACCAACCCTGTTGAATAAGCTTTCATGGTAGTAGGCAACGAGATATAACGTTGTAAATAAATGAAGGTCACACAGTCCTTCAACCATCTAGCTAATGTGACCTTAGCAACAGCAGATCCTAATCTAGGTCCAGAAAAGGCCAAAAATAACTGGTCAGATTTACGAAAGGACCTAGTCCTGTAAGTAAAAATGGATTTGCCTGTGGATATCTAGGGTATGTAGGCAATACTCTCCTCTGTTTGAATGATTGGGAAAGAAAACTGGCAATTCAATAGTTTAATTAATGGACATTTCAGAGATCACTTTTGGCAGAAAGGATGGATTAGTTCTCAGAGACACTATCTCTATGAAAAATCAAGTATGGACTCTTGATACATAAAGCTAGAAGCTCAGAAACACATCTGGCAGAAGTAATGGCAACCAAAAACAAGGTTTTCCATGACAAATGCTTGAGGTCGCAAGAAGAGGCTGGTTTGAAAGGTGGCATTGTCAGAGCTTGTAGAACTAATGATAAATCCCATGATTGAATAGGTTCTCTAAAAGGTGGCTTCAGATGATTCACATCTTTTATGAAGGTCTTGCATAATTTGTGGAACATAAGACAGGAATCTTGGACACCCTCATGAAAATTAGAAATTGCAGCCAAATGAACTCTAATGGTAGAGGCCGATGGACCCGATTGGAAATGGTCGGCCAGATAGTCTAGTATTACCAACACTGGGGCTGAGAAGGGATCTACTTGTTTATCTTTCAGCCAACAGGTAAATCTTTTCCACTTGCTCAGATAAGTAATTCTAGTGGAAGACTTATGAGATTCAATGAGAATGTCACGTACTGGTAAAGAAAGATCATTTTGCATGGCAATCAAGGGAATTGGAGTAACCAAGCTGTGAGCTTCAGGTTGTTCAAGTTGGGATGAATCAGGTTCTGTGGATGTGAGATCAACTCCGGGGTTAGATGGAGAATCCATGGTCGATCTAGTAGGTGAGGCCAAAGGAAGGGGAACCAAATCTGTCAAGGCCAATATGGTGCTATGAGAATCACCTTGCTCTTCAACCAATGGGTTTTCTTCAGAAAGTGGGGAATGAGGGGAAAGGTGGGAATGCGTAAAAAAGACCCGAGGGCCAATCGTGGGCTAGAGCATCCCCGGATGACTGTCCCAGAGGGGGAATTAGTTGCTGCATTTGTAGTTGTCGGGGATGCAAAGAGGTCACAGCAAGGATGGCCCCAGTGGTGGAAGATCTCCACCGCTATCAAGGGATTCAGGGACCACTCGTGAGGTTGAAGAATGCACCTGCTGAGTCTGTCTGCTATCATGATGGAACTCCCAGGAATGTGCATTGCGAGAAGAAAACGGTTGGTAGCCATTGCCCATTGCCATATCCTCTTGACAAAGGGGGTAAGATTTGGTTCCACCTTGCTTGTTGATGTAAAAGACCACCGCCATGTTGTCTGATTAAATCGCAATTGTCCCAGACGGTAGCAGGGGATGGAATGTTTACAACGCCAGAAGTACCGCCCTCAGCTCCAGAACATTTATATGCAGATGGGCCACCAGTTCAGACCAAATGCCTTGGACTGTCTGTCCCTGACATAGCCCCTCCCACCCCATCAGGGAGGCGTCCGTGGTCACTGTGGCCTTGGGTTGCTGGGGGGAATAAGGGCGAGACCACTGTGACAGATTATGTGTCATCCACCAATGTAAATCCTGTTTGCACCTGTGCGTTACTTGAATATGGTTGAAAGAGGATGCTGAAAGGGATACCACTGGGTGAGCAGTAGCCATTGTAGAAGCCTCATGTGAAACCTGGCCAGGGGGACAATGGTGATGGAGGCTGCCATGGAACCCAACAGCTGTAGAACCGAGTGAGCTGTGGATTTCTCCCTTGAAAGGATTGGAATCAGTTGTTGCTTTATCCTTAAAATTCTGTGCTCTGGAATGGCAGCTCTGCAGTTCTTTGTGTCCAAGATAACCCCTACGAATTCTGTTGACTGAGATTGGATTTTTGCCAGTTTATGGTTATGCCTAGCCTTTGTGCAGCGAGGAGAGAGTATTGCCAGGGCTTCTTCCAATAGATGTCTGGTGGGGACAGAAATGAGCCAGTCTAGGTATGGAAACACCTGGAATCCTTGAAGTCGCAAGTGAGCTGTGACAACTGCCATGCACTTTGTGAAAACTCTGGGGGCTGGGGAAGACAGCGGAAAAGGGGTTTCCTGTGGGAATATGTCCTGAGGCCCTTGCACACGGTGTCCACTCGGTGCGACTTACGAAACCAGTGTACCAGAGGAGGGCAGAGGTTTAGACAGTCCAGTATCGCCAGCAGCAACGAAAGCCTTCTCAATCAGTTGGAAGGCTGGTCCACCTGAAGATGAATTAATGTCTAAGACAGGGGTCACCCCTCACCTAAGTGGCTCAGCCTGCTGACCCGGAGTCCCTGGATGGCTGTGGAGCAGCAAACTATGCGTGTCACAACTGACATCCTGGGTCGTAGCAAAACTTTCCTGCCACGAAGGCAACTGCGGTTCCTTAGTGAAATCCATAAAGGGAACTGCAGAAGGGGAAGACTGTGCTATATTCATGGACTTCAAAGGTAATGGAGGAGAATAAGAAGGGGTCTTTGGAGACGGGTGATCACCTCCCAAGGAAGGATAGTTCCCGGGGGGTGGGATGCCTCTGGCCAAGAGTACCTGATCCACAAGACGCAACACATCGTGTTCGGAAAGGCTTCTAGTGGACCTCACGGAGACTGAGGGAGAAACAGGCCTGACCACAGAAGAGGCAAACTCTGTGCACATCTCACCAGTCCGCACAGAGAACAACAGTGCCGAGACAGACTGGACTACGGATGTCTGCACTGAAGAAGTCATGGGTGCAGAGGTCATGGTCTGCACAGACAGGGATCGGTGCCGAAGTGGTTGTCGTTACCGAAGATGGAACCGACAAAACTGGAGTCAACAATAAAGGCGTCGGTTCCGAGGAAGATCTCGGAGCCGACATGGTCAAGTTCTGCGCCGACTGAACAGTCGGTGCCAATACAGTGGTAATAGTCTGAACAGAGGAGCCCCTCGGTGCGGATATAGTGAAGGCTGCAGGAGAAGACAGAGCCGAGATCACTAATGGAGCCGAAGGCCTTGGTGCCGAAGGTCTAGGCACCAAAAGCACTGGGGCTGAGTGAGTGAGCTCCGGAGCCAAAACTTTAGCCTTTTTAGGTTTTGGTTGGTGGGAGTCCCCAGCCGGGGACGAAGGCAAAGATTTAGCCTTGGTAGGAACATCCAAGATTTTCTTATGGGCTCTAGGAGGGGTTGAGGCCTCAGACCCAGAAATAGCCTCTGAAAAGGGAGATTTAAGAAGTCCCTTCAGTAATAGCTTGTTTTTCCTTTCCAACAAGGTTCTATTTGAAAAGTTCTCACAAATAGTACAGGGCGGGTCAACATACAAGTGGGACGCCCTCAAACAATAAACACACAAAGGAGTGTGCATCAGAAGTAGGTAGTTTGTGTCCACAATCAGAACACTGTTTAAACCCCGGACTACCTTTCCTACCTGCCATAATAGCTAAAATAGAAAGCAGAAAAGGGTACCAGCAATGGTACAGAAGAATACGCGAAGGTATGTGAAAAAGGGAAGGATTACCGACGATGGTAAGGGGAAAATACCTTGCGGTAAAAAGCTAAAGAAAAGAGAAGAAAAACCTGAAGAAAGTATGATCGCTAAATGCGATAGGGTAAGAGACAATGAAATAGAAACATTTTAGACAGAAAAAGTGATATAAATGGTTATTAAACAAACAACTGTACTTAGCTCAAGAGAAGCACCTCGACATGACCGAATGGCAATGCGGCAAACAAAATCTGGGGTAACAGGGAGAGGGGGATTGTGGGTAAGAGTTTAGCTCGAGAGTTTGAAGCTGACTCAAGCTTGGAAAATGGCCGGTTTGGTTCAGAGGTCGGAACAGATACCCATACGTAAGGAATGAACAAGGATTAACAATATCAGATACAAAAGTTATCTACTTAAAATAATTCCTAAATCCATTTTGTCTTTCTGTGCATCACTGTCAACAAATGGGTTATTACAGCCAAATCAGACCTCTGAGCCTTTTTCCAAGCTCCTGGATCCTTCCTCTACCCACAATTCCCTCCTTGTCCCAAGGTACCTTAGATCAAGTTATTCCATTTCTACCCAACACTCTATCCAAAAAGGCACAAAAATTATATTTGCCACTGAGTGATTGAGGGTCCACTCGAGGCAAAACAAAACATCTGCTCAGCTTGCCCTCCAGGACACTGGAGCTCCGTAGGATGTGTGTGTTGCCATTAGAAAGAGCTGAAAAGACATTGACCAATGTCGCACCCGCATAGTTTCTCTTTATAATGGATATGAATGGGTTACTCCTTGCTTGTTGATATACTAGACTGCTGCTATGTTGTCCATCTGAATGGACATCACACCCTTCAAAAGGGAGTCCTGAAATCCTTACAATGCTATAAGGACTGCCCTCATCTCAAGTATTTTGATGTGAAGGTTGGCTTCTGTTGACCATGTGCCTTGAACTATCTTCCCTTCTAAATGCCCCCCCCCCCCGCCAGAAGGGAGGCGTCTGTGGTCACAGTGGCCATTGAGGGGTGGAAAGGAGAAAGGTCGACACCATGTGATTGCAGGAGAGGTTAATCACCACAGAATATGCTTTCTGAACATTGATGTGATCTGGATGGGGTAGTGTAGGGGCTGATGTGTTAGACCACAACACTGAACAGATAGGGTCCATTGCAGTAAGCTCATGTAAAATCTCGTTTGACGGAAGCTGCCATTCAGCCCTGTAGGCTAAGATTAGTTTTGCCAGGGGATTTGAAAAGGAAAGGGACCTCAGAAGCTAAAAAATGTGGAGATATAAACCTCGTGATTCCAGAAGTTTGTCGATTTGAGAAACTGTGTCCAAGTGGCACCCAATGAATTCAGTTGTCTTTCTACATATCCTAGAACTCTGAAACATTCACCGAAAGTGGCTTTTAGCAAGCCTGGACTTTGGCCTTTCCCTGCCATGTAACTGGTATATACAAGTTCGGAAGCTTGCACCCATCAAAAAAAATGTATTTATTTCAAGTTCATTGTGGCAACATCCAACAAGAATACAACTCCTCTCCAATCTATTTCTAACAAAAGCCTTTTTAACAAACTCTCCAACAGCTGAACATCACGGTCACACTATTAAAAGAGAAAACAGGTTTCCTATCACACAAAGGGCTAAACTCCTTCTAGGCCCATTTTTTCAACATGTGTGCCTTCGCTGAAGGTTGAGCGTCGAGCTGGCACCTCGGCGTTTCGTAAAAATCTACTGCCAATCATTAGCGGACCAGAGTTCCGCTGTGGCGACCCCTTACCGGGAAAAAGCCGAAAGACAAACAACAACAAATTCATCTTGACACCCTCAGACTCCTTGCTCTCAAACTCTTCACCACCACCCAAATTACAACCTCAGAACTCACTAATATTCATGCCCTACAATACAGACCCCAAGAACAAGATTACAATGCACTAACCAGAGCGTTTCCATATTAGCATGCAAACTCTGGCAATCTCTGCCAAACTATCTAAAATATTACTAATTACACTAACTCTGGACCCCAACTAAAATTCTACCTTTTTGTTGCCTGGCATATCGGCAAATAAACTACAGATCTTCACTGACAGCAGCACAAAACTTTCTTACTTAAACTAACATGTGTTCTCAGGCTCTTATGTTATTTCACAGAACAACTGTACAAACTGTAAATATCCCATTTTGCACATGATTTGTGTCTTTGTAAAAAAGTTGTACCTCTAAAATTTTGCTTCCTGTACTGATTGTGCTCTTGCTTGCTTTATCTTTGTACCACATTTTTTAATACCTTTATTATCACTTAAGATTCAGACAAACATACATTTACATAACAGAAAAAAAAACTAACTTGTTCCCAAGTTAAATACATCATACACGTTCTTTTTTATAACTATTAATACATTACATTGCTGAATTCCTGCCTTACTTGAAACTCACACCTAGGTTCATAGGTAGGTACTAGGCTATCTGCCCGAGGGCATTTATAAGCCTAGCCATTGTGTGCCAACTTTCACCACCCAATTGATTAATTAACTGAGCCTCTGTCAAGAAGAGCCAATGAAGTGATCCCAGGGGTGTTTTTTTCTGTTACCCATCCACTCGTCAAGGTTTCTCTTGAAGAGTGTCAGTGAGGGGCTCTGCCTAATGTAGTTAGGAATTTTGTTCCAAAGCATGGGGAGTCTCTGTGACATGAATCTATCCCTCCAGCATGTTCTATTTATTGTTGTGGCGAGGTTTAGCTCACTAGAGCGAGGGCTCGCAGTGACTTGGATTTCTTTAGGTGGAGCATGTCCATCAATTCTGAGTTGGACATGGCTTTGTAAGTCAGGCAGAGATCACCTCTGAGTAAGCGATATGCCACAGAGTACAGCTGGAGTTTTTCCAGTCGGGCTGCATAGGACATATGTTTGAGGCCAGTAATCCTCTTGGCGAGGTACTTTTGTGGTCTTTCCAGCTGTTGGAAGTGTCTTGTGAGGTACATCCTAAACGGGGCATTGTACTCTATGATGGGTCTGATGAGTGACGAGTAGAGGGGCACTATAACCTCTTTATTTCTAGATGCGAACCCTTTAGTAATCAGATGGGCTACACAGAAGGATTTCCTAACTGCTTTGACAATATGATTGTCAAAGGAGAGATTACTATCTACCTGGGTCCCCAGATCTCTTATTACCTCTTCTGTATTAAGGGGGCTGCCACCTATGTGGTAATTCATGTGTGTTTTGTTTTTCCCAAACAGGATGACTATGCATTTTTTGGCATTTAGTTTGAGACCATGAATTTGACACCAGGTGTCCGTCTCAGTAAGGCCCTTTTGGAGAATGTCCGTGGCAGCCGGAGAGTCAATTATGGCTCCCAGTTTGCAGTCATTAGTGAACTTGGTTAGTCATAGTCCTCCTGTGTTTGCCTGTACTTCTGAGAAGTATATGCCGAACAGTAGGGGTCCCAGGACCGAGCCTTGTGGGACACCACTTGTGACTGGGTTAGAGTCGGACCTGGAGCCCACTATTCTTACCATGCGAGTTCTGTCTGTAAGCCAGTTGGCAACCCATCTCGTGATGTAGGGGTTTATGTTCAGGCTGGTGAGTTTTTCTATAATTCCCAAGTGGGGAATGGTGTCAAAAGCCTAGGCGAGGTCAAGGTAGGCTGTGTGAACTACCTTCCCCTCATCTGTGGCCTTGGTGATTGTCTCGAAGAAGTCAACCAGGTTTAGTAGGCATGATCTGCCCTTAAAGCTGAACTGGGTCGGGTCAAGTGTTTGGAGGTTACCAATGTCTTTGTTAAGGAGTTCCAGGATGATGCGCTCCATAGCCTTGCAGACCAGGCTAGTCAGGCTTATGGGGCGATAGTTACCAGGGTCAGTTGTGGCTCTTCCTTTGTGGAGCGGAATAACCGTTGCTGTGCGCCATTCTATGGACACGCAGCCTGTGGAGAGGCTGAGGTTGACCAGTGTGTTTAGGTGGGGGGTTAGTTCGTTCTGTAGTTCGTGCAAGACGCAGCCTGGGACACCATCTGGCCCCATTGACGCTGTGCTTTTGGCTTTTGAAAGGGCTGTTTTCACCTGTGCGTCTGTGATTTCCAGGACACTACACTTTTCCGGTATTGTTGTGGGCCCTTTTGGGGGTGAGAGGGGGGGTGAAGTTTGCACTGAATCTCTCTCTGCCAGGATGTTGGCAATATCAGTGGATTCAGTATATTTTGTGCTATTTTGCACTAGCTCAGAGCATACCTGCGAGTTGCCACTTAAGATTCTTGACATAGCTAAAGAAGGCTTTGTTGTTATCTTTCAAATCCTTGGCTATTTTTCTTTCGAAGTTAGCCTTGGAGGATTTTATGAGGGACCTTAGTTTCTTACTGATACTGAGCAGGGATGTCTTTCCTTCTTGGGATTTGTTTTTTTTTCTGAACTAGTTTCCTCCTTCTATTGTATAGCCTGTTTATGGCAGGGGTCCACCAGACTGGTTTCCTTCTCTTAGGGGAGTGAGTCTTGGTTTTTCTAGGGATGGCACGATCCATGCATCCTTGTAGGTACTCAGAGTGTACTTGTAAAGGTTTCTGCATCTTGGACACCTCCACCAAAACATTATTCTGCATGTACTGTTCCAACAATTCCCATTTATTTGTATGTAATTTACTTCTTACCTTTTCTAAAGATACCACTTTCAGTTATTTTACCTCTGTCACAATATTTAATATTTTAAATACAGTTGGTTTAGACTTTGATTTCCACTTTCTAGTAGTGGCTTTTTTGGCAGCCTCACTATGTCTAGGCAGTTCAGATCCTGTGTCCCAGCTCAAAAGAATTATTTCCTTAGCTACAGCCATTTGTTCACTCAATATTTCTGACAGAGTACACTGCAGGGAAGTTTAAAGTCTGCCAACTCATTACACTCACGAAAAGTACAGTTTTGTACCTACCATAAATGTAGATGTTCGAGGATCCACATTGCTGCAGTCCTAACTATTGGGGTAGTCCGCTGTCCAGTCGGCCCGAATACCAAAGTATATGGCTGACGTCGGTCACGGCGCATTACACTGACGTCAGTACGTCAGGGTACTAATGCGCATGACCGACGTCATATCCTCAGTCTTTTCTTGCCCCAGATGTCAGAAGACCCTAAAAAGACAAGGCCAAAACCAAAACACACCAAACATACCTGCACCAAAAATATATACAATATATACAAAGGTACCAGAATATAATCTCACCTACACAACCACCCCTAAAAACAGAGGGGAAGGAGGGAGGGTAAATTGGACTGCAGCAATGTGGATCCTTGAACATCTACATTTATGGTAGGTACAAAACTGTACTATGTTCTTCATTCCACATTGCTGCAGTCCTAACTATTGGGTAGAATCCCAAAGCAGAGGTAAGGGAGGCTGGCAAATCATAAGGAAGCAGGAGCTGATAACATGCCTTGCAAAATAGCTGTGGCAAACCAGCCCTAGACTTAGAGTAGAGAGGAAGGTGGTAATGCTTAGAGAAAGTATGCACTGAACTCCAAGTAGCTGCCTCCAAAATATCCTTAGTTGCCACCCCCCTTAGAAATGCTGTTGAAGTGGCAGTAGCCCTAGTGGAATGAGGCCTAATCCCAGCTGGAATCTCCTTGCCATGATGGGAATAACAAAATGCAATGCAGAACCCAATCCACCTAGAAATAGTTTGTTTTGACACAGGCTTGCCCTGTGAACTCAAAGCAAAAGAAACAAACAACTGCTGAGACTGCCTAAAATCCTTAGTCCTGCTTAAATAATAACGCAATAGCCTGTGTACATCTAAAGTGTGCAAAATCTTTTCCCCTTTATTTTGGGGATCTGCATAGAAAGTAGGCAAATGAATAGTTTGGTTTAAAGCCACACTAGAAACCACCTTAGGCATAAAGGAAGGATTAGTACGTAATGATACCCTATCCTTATGAAAAATCAAAAAAGGCTCAACCGCCATAAGGGCCTGTAACTCAGAAACCCTTCTTGCAGAAGTAATGGCCAACAAAAAACAGTCTTCCATGACAAGTATTTCAGGTCAGCAGTAGCCAAGAGGCTCAAAAGGTTGTAGAGTAAGTTTCTCCAACACAAAATTGAGATCCCAAGCAGGAGTAGGAGCTCTACGTGGGGTCTTATATTCTTTGCCCTCTAAGAAATTGCTTGAACAAAGGATGTGAAAACAATGGTGGGTCACAATCATAGTGAGCTGAAATTGCTGCAGCATGAATCTTAATGGAAGAGAAAGACAAACCTTTGTCCAATAACTCAGTAAGATATTGAAGAGCCACACTCAAATTAGGCTCAAATCTCCAAATTCTGTGCTGCAGTCCAAAATAAAAATCTCTTCCATTTTTCTGCACACTTTCCTTGTACTAGGTCTTCTGGCTTCCATAATCACATTTAAAACTTGTTGAGGAAGTTGAGACCTGCTGTCTTTCAAAACAGAATATGCCAGGCTGTTAGATGAAGAGAGTGCTTCTGAGACAACAGATGTGGAATCAAGGGTAAAGGCCATGGAGGCTTCCATACCAGACTCCTCAGTAATGGGTACCAGTGCTGCTATTAAAATCATCCTTGGCTTGTCTTGTCTGACCTTTAGAAGCACCTTTGGGAGAAGACACATGAAGATTTTTCCAACTGAAAGAAAGAGCATCCACTTTAAAACTTTGGCAGCTGGTGGTTTAGTGGAGAAGCGAACAGATCTATGTCTGAGTTCCCCATGACACTGTCAATTTTGAAATACATGAAGATCCAGTTTCCACTCGTGGGGATCCATGATTTGCCTGCTTAACACATCTGCTAAGGAGTTCTGTGCTCCGCAGAAACCTTGCCTGAAGAGTTAGTTGCAAGCTGAGCGCAGTCTCCCATAAAATCATTGCTTGCCTGCACAATGGGTAAGAATGTGTTCCCCTTGTTTGTTGATGTACCACATGACAGTTGTGTTGTCTGTTAGAATCAACACCTGCCCTGGAAGAAGTAACTCCTTGAAAGCCATTAATGCAAACTGGACTGCTAACATCTCTTTCATGTTGATATGTAGATGCTGTAGTCTGGCAGGCCACTTGTCTTGTATCCATTTTCCATCTAGATGAGCTCCCAAGCAATGTCTGAGGCATCTGTCGTTAGAATCTGACTCGCCTCTGGCCGGGTCACAGAGAGTCCCTTGTTTAGGTGACATTCCTGAGCCCACCACAAAAATTCCTTTTGAATGCAAGGTATTATTTGAATGACAGTGTCCAAATCCTGGCAGTGCTGTGTCCATAGATTTTTAGATACCATTGTAGCTTCCTCATATGCAGTTTGGCATTGGGAAGCACCAGAATACAAGATGCCATGAACCCTAAGGCTTGAAGGACTGTCCTTGCAGTCAGCCCGGACTGAAGAGATAGTTGATGGAAGTAACTGGATAGATTCTTTTGTTTGTCCGGGGTTAAAAGGCCATCTGGGCTGCTGTATTCAGTCTCACACCCAGAAAGCACATGTCTTGAGAGGGTACTAGACTGGACTTTATTTCGCTCACAGAATACCCTAGGCATCTTAGCACTGCTATAACATATTCCAAATGCTGTAGAAGGTCTTCCTTTTCTTGAGCCAGAATCAGGCAGTCGCCCAAGTAAGGATAGATTTGAATTCCTTTTAGCCTGAAGTAAGCTATCACTGGAGCCAGAACCTTTGTGAATACTCTGGCGCAGTGGATAAGCCAAAGGGCAATGCAGAGAACTGATAATGAGAATTTCCAGCTCGAAAACGCAGATACTTCCTGCAACTTAGCCTTATAGGCACATGAAGGTAAGCTTCCTTGAGATCTAAAGTTACCATCCAGTGATCTTTGCCCAGCAGAGGTAAAAGCTGTTGTAACGCCAACATTTTGAACTTGGGAATGTCCAGATAAGTGTTGAGGATAGATAAATCCAGAATTGGTCTCCACGTGTTCCCCTTCTTTGGTACTAGGAACAGGCGAGAATAAAATCCTAGGCCCCTTTCTGGCACAGGAACTGACTGAATGGCTCCTATTTGGAGCAACAGAGAAATTTGCTTGTGAGCCTCTGTTCTTTGTAGAGGAGGAATGTCTGGCATGCCTTTGAAAGGAGGCAAGGTATGGAAATAAAACCTGTAACCGTGGTGAATGATATCCAGAACCCATCTGTCTTGGGTAATTAAATCCCAATTTTCTTTGAAAAGAGACAGCCTTCCTCCCAGAGGTGCTGCCAGGCGAGAATGTACTGGCAGCTGAAAAGGCAGGTCATTGGGTCTGCTTACGAAAGGACTGACCCCTGCCCTCACCAGAAGTCTGAGCAGGTGAACTCCCTGTCCTAGGCCTAAAAGAACCTTGAGCTCTGCCCCTACCACGCCTAGACCTACCCCTAGACTGGGAATCATAAGCAGGATAAGTCCACCCCTTAGTAGGCCAATTTCTACTAAACTTGGAGGCTGCACCTGCAAAAAATCTTTAACAGTTTGCATAGACTTAGCCTTGTCCTCCATTTTCTTTAAAACTGCTTCAACAGGCGAACCAAACAACACATCAGACTGTAAAGGAGCATCCAAAATCCTCGTCTTAACATGCTCAGCTAAGTTCTGATCTCTCAACCAGGCGTGCCTACGAAGAACAGAACCAGTGGCAGCCACCCTCGAGGAGGCCTGCACAGCATCAAAACCACACTGCAAGGAATGCTTTCCCACTTGTTCAGAAACATGAACTAAATCCTGCAACTCTTTACACTCAATACCTTCAGCCAGAGCATCCACCTTAGACTTCAATTGTGAAAGGAGATAATTCTGATATTTTAACATATGAAACTGACAATTCAACGCCCTCATGGCTAAAGTGGAAGAAGTGTACACTTTCTTTCCCCATCTATCCAAAGCCCTTGCCTCTTTATCAGGAGGAACTGGATTTTTAACAACAGAAGCCTTCACACCTTTAGGCCCCTGAGAGACAGTTTCCGGGTCTGCCCTAGGACTCTTAAAAAGATACTTATGAGCTTCAGGCACCCTATAGTACCTATCCGGTTTAACTGGTGCAGGAGGCAAAGAATCAGGATTCAGGGAAGCCTCTGCAAAAACATCTTCCACCACATTCAGAACCGGAGGTATAGCTAAAGGCCTATGCTGGGGTAAAAACAAGAATTCCCTAAGCGTCTTTCTGGAATCAGAGAAATCTTGACCTTCCCATTTAAAATGCTCCCTCATGGAATGCAGAGTCTCTGAAAATGAAAAATCCTCAGGAGGAGAAGCTGAAGGAGTAGAATCATCCACATCAGAATCAGAATAAGGAGGATACTCCTGCAAGTCTTCAGAAGACTCAGAAGCCTCCGAACAGTGCTCAAAACTCTCAAACTCAGGTTCCACCCTAGGCCTCTTATCAGGAGGGGGCATAGAACCTCTAATCATAGTAATCAAATCCTCTGCCATTTTAAGCATATGTTTCTTAGGCAAAGACCCTGAAGCACTAGGAGAAACCCCCACTGAAGCTACACTAGGCCTGCCTCTCAAAGAAGCCTTGGAAACAGAGGGGGAGGCTCTAACCACCTTAGGAAGAGAGGGAAGAACAGCCACCTGAGAAGCCCCCTCAGCCTGGCCTACTTCCTGAGAGGATACATCCTGTAACAATAAAGTCTCTCCTGAGACTCCAAAGAAACACCTGGCAGAACCTCCGCTCCACTGAGCCTTCCAAAGAACCGCGCCAGGGACTGTCGGTTCTTCCACTCTAGGCTTTGCTGCTTTATCCTTGCGCTTTTGCGAAGCGGCGCCGGAACATCCGACGGCATTTTATAATTACAACGCTTCCCAAACACTAACCTGGCACAGTCTAACCTTCTCTTAATAGTGCGTTTGTTAAATCTTGCACAAGAGCGGCATCCAACAACGCCGTGCTCAGGCCCTAAACAAGGTATACACAAAGTATGGTAATCCCTATGAGGTATCTGTTTCCCACAAGAAATACAGTTATTGACTTTTTCTGACATCCGTTAAATACTGAGGCAAGAAAAACCAAAATATTCCCCAACGGGGTACTTAGCCAACTTTGATTCGGTCTGAAACTCTGACTTCAGAAACTTTCAGAACGCCAACCTGCACTCGCAAAATTGCTTCTGCATCGGACCATGCGGCAAAAAAGACTGAGGATATGACGTCGGTCATGCGCATTAGTACCCTGACGTACTGACGTCAGTCTAATGCGCCGTGACCGACGTCAGCCATATACTTTGGTATTCGGGCCGACTGGACAGCGGACTACCCCAATAGTTAGGACTGCAGCAATGTGGAATGAAGAACATCATGTTCCCACTTGCCTCTTTTTTCCCCAACACGCCTGCAACATTTGCCAAGTACCCAAGAAAAAAATATTTGGAGACTGGCTGGGGTATAAAAATAACTATGTAAACATTTCCAAGCAAAAATCCTAAATCTTCTAGAATTTGTTGCATACTTGGGAGCTGCACACATCTTCCCATTGTTCTCTTGTAAATTGCTTATCCACTCTCTTCCCAATCTACTCTAACATCCTCAAATTGATTCCTATAGTTACCATGCAATATTATACATACCCTACTAATTATCCCTTTAACAGCAGCTTCTGTTGTAGACTCAACTACAAGCTCTACCAAAGCAGGTCTTTCACTTAGGATTCCCCTGTCCCTTTCTCTTTGCTTATAGCCCTGATATCAATCCCTGGGAAGGGAAGGCAGTCTCTGGCCTCTTCCTGTTGCACTACCTTTCCTCTCAAATTATTTGCTTTCAATACCTTGGTTCCTTTGCCAGTTTTCTCCAATAAATTCCAGTATCATCTTGCCTATTTTCTGTAGCCCTAGTTGCAGTCATTCCTACTGACAAAATCTCCTTTCTCCATTCTCATGTTGGCTTAGTTCTTAGAATATATTCTGCTACTTTATAACTAATATGCAGTATGGCTGTTATCCTCCTTGAGGATCTGCATCCAAAATCCCACTCTCTGCTTACTTGAGCCCCCCCTTTCCCGGATTCCTCGTCATCCCTTTCCACGCAGAGTTATAACTTTTTGTTTGAGTTACGTATGTGAGCCTCAGTTGTGTGGCTCTGAAATATCCCTTTAAATCCAGTAATCCTAAACCTCCCTGTTCTACTGTAACAATCAATTTATCCCAATTGACCCTTGCCCTGTCCTACTCCCAGATAAATTCCTTCAATTCTATTATTGTCCACAGCATTTCCTCGGGTTGATAAAAATATGCCTGACCTGTATATAAAACTAAAGGGACTATAAACATTTTCACCGCTTGTATCTTAAGATCCATATACATAAACAAGAGCTGCCAGTTTCTCATTTTTGTATTATATTATATTATGCTTAGTCTTTTACCACATATCTTTAGCTGCCATAACAGAAACCTTTTTAATCCATACTCCTAAACACACCATTTTATACTGACTCCATAAATAGGTGTATTGTTGAACCGATTCATGGGTGGGTACATAATTTTACAACAGCCTTTGTTTTATCTTCATTAATTTCATGCCCTGAAAAGCTTTGAAACTGTCTCAAAATGTTACAAAAGACTGGGATGTCCTTTTCTATTTTTATCACATACGAAATATCATCTGCAAATAAAGTCAAATTTTCTTGATTACCATACCAACTATATCCTTGAATTTCTGAGTAGAGTCCCTTATTTACTTAGTCAATAGCTCTAAACAGAAATGAAATGATCCCTCTGTTCAGATGGAACTTGAGAGAGTTACCTTCTCACTTTAATTCTTTTTTTTAATCCCTCATATATCTTCCTAATTAACCTTATTAGTGCATCAAGGAATGAAAATGCTTCCACTATCCTACTTATAAAATCTCAGCTTACTCTGTCGAATGCTTTCTCTGCATCAGGATCTACCAACAACTTTCTTGTACTCGGTTTCACTCTGGATCGTTCTTGTTCTATTAATATTACCAAATGTTAGTCTCCCATCCACAAAAGCACACTGAACCACAACATATATCAATGCTGGCCATATATCTTTACCATTCTTTCACCTATTATAGAAAAATGATTTATAATCAAGATTTAAAATTCAGAGGAGTCTCAAGGACGCTGAATCTGATGGGCCTTTACCATCTTCAGTTATTACAACCACCACAGCTGTCTTCCAGTATTGTTGGTGCTTCAACTCAAACAAAATCTTCCAGATCTTTATCACTTTCTTCCCTCTTAGCTTCCAAGCTTCCAAAGGAATACAGTACAGTTGGGTACACTTAGCATAAATGTAGATGTTCGAGTGTATTCACTGTTGCAGTCATCACACTTGGGTTGATTCCCCAAAGCTGAGAAAAAAGGTGGAGGCAGTCAAGAAGACTGGGGGTTGGCTAAGATGCCCTGCAAGACTGGATTTGGAGAATATATGCAGGTGGTAATGCTTGGTGAAGGTATGAAAAGAAGTCCATGTTGCAGCCTCCAGGATGTCTCTGGTGGGGACCCCTCTGAGAAAAGCTGCAGAGGTGGAGGTTACCCTGATGGAATGCATCCTGATTCCCTTTGGGGGCGGTTTCCCCTGCTGATTGTAGCAGAAATGGATGCAGTGTGCTATTCATTTGGAGATTCTTTGTTTGGATATGGCCTTGCCCTCTCCTCTGCCCCTGCTGCAAAGCTGACTAGCAATTGGTCGGTATTTCTAAAAGATTTAGTCCTATCCAGATTGAATCTGATCTGCCTCTGCACATCTAGAGAGTGCAGAATCCTTCCCCCCTTGTACTGTGGGTTGGGAAAAAGGCTGGCAAATGAATTGATTGGTTGAGAGCCACACTGGACACCACTTTAGGCATGAAGGATGGGTTAAGTCCTGAGGTAGACCCTGTCAGAATGGAAAATGATGATGGGCTCTACAGCCATGAGTGCTTATAGCTCTGAAACTCTTCTAGCGGAAGTGATGGCCAGAAGCAAGGCTGTTTTCCAAGAGAGGAAGTTAAACTCTGTTGAAGCTGCAGGCTCAAAAACGGGGTAGGGTGAGCTTTTTCAATACAAAGTTAAGGTCCCAAGCTGGGGTAGGAGCTCTTCTGGGTGGCCTTATGTTGTTAGCCCCTCTTAGGAACTGTTTGATGAGAGGGTGTGAGAAGTGAGGTGGCTCTGTGCTGTAATGAGCAGAGATGGCAGAGGCATGAATTTTAATAGAAGAGAAAGATAGCCCCTGTGTAGTAGGTCTGCTAGGTAATCCAGGATGAGAGGAAGGGAGGGCTGTGCTGTTTTGGCTCCCTTAGCCTGGATCCAGGTTCAAATTTTTTTCCCCTTGTCTGCATAGGATTTTCTAGTGCTGGGGTGTCTGGCCTCATGTATAACATCCAGGACATGTTTGCTTAATCTGGCAGATTGAGGAGAGGTCAGGGAATAAGCCAGGCTGCCAGGTTCAGGGTCTGCAATTGTGGATGCATGAATTCTCCATTCTTCTGGGTCAGGAGTGTTGGGATCTGAGGTAGGTGCCAAGTGACAGGGGTGACAGGCTGCGCAGCAGTGGGCACCAGTGTTGGCGTGTCCAGTCTGGGGCAATCAAGATTGCCCTTGTTTTTTTCTCCCTTATTTTGAGCAGTACCCTTGAAATGAGTGGTAGAGGGGGAAATGCATAGATCGAGAGGTTTACCCATTGGAAGGATAGAGCATCCACTTTGCAGGCCTTGCGGTGAGGTTCCCTGGTGCAGAATTTGCTGAGCTGATGATTGGATTGGGAGGCAAAGAGGTCCACCTTCGGGGTGCCCCATTTCTGGGTTACAAGGTTGAAGGTTCTGTGGTCAAGTTGCCACTGGTGTGAGTCTAGCAGGTTCTTGCTTAAGCTGTCTGCCAGAGAATTTAGGGAGCCTGGCCGGAATTGTGCTAACAGATGTATTTGCATAGCTGTGGCTGTGTGCCAAAGGGTCATGGTGAGCCTGCAGAGAGGATAAGAGTGAGTCCATCCCTGCTTGTTGATATATCACAACACTGTGGTGTTGTCTGTATTGATCACTACAGGCCCCGGGGAGAGTAGGGGGGTCTAAAAGCTGCCAGGGTGTGCTGAACAGCTAGCATCTGTTTTTGGTTGATGAGCAGATGTATTTGATTTGGGCTCCAAGGGCCCTGAATGCACCTGCCATCCAGGTGTGCACCCCAGGCATAGTCTGATGCGTCTGTGGTGAAGGTTTGGTGGCGTGGGGTTGTGAGAAGAGAAGTCCCTTGTTGTGGTTGCATGCTGCTGCCCAGCAAAGAAAATCTTTCCTTAGACAGGGTATCATAGGTATGATAGTCTCCAGGTCTTGAGTGTGTTGACACCAAAGACTTTTTAGGTACCACTGTAGTTTTCTCATGTGCAGTCTGGCATATGGAATGGGTAGAATGCAGGAGGCCATGAACCCTAGAGCGTGCAGGATTTTACTTGCTGTGTCCAGGCTTGCTCCCAGGAATACAATTTTTTTTGTGTGGGGACTAGTTTTGATTTCTTTTCATTGATAGTATACCCCAGGGAGGTCATTAGGTCCTTTACAAAGGTCAGCTGCTGTAACAGCTTTTCCTGACTGTCTGCCAGAATCAGGCAATTGTCTAAAAAGGGGCAAATTTGAATTATTTCTTTGTCTGGAAAAAGCAATGGCTGGAGCCAGGCATTTTGTGAAAACTCTGGGAACAGTGGATAAGACAAAGGGAAGTGCAGAGAACTAAAAGTGCATAGCTTCTGTCCTGAAACGTAGATATTTCCTGCATGATTCCCTGATTGGGATGTGTAGGTAGGCCTCTTTTAGGTCTAGGGTAGCTAACCAAGCATCCTTGGAAAGCATAGGAAGAAGATGCTGGAAGTTGAGCATTTTGAATTTTGGTATCACCAGAAAGGTGTTTAGAATGGATACATCGAGGACTGGGTGCCAGGTGCCCTCTTTTCTGGGTACCAGGAAAAGTGTGGAATAGAAATCTTGGCCTATCTGGTCTGCAGGAACATGCTGTATTGCCCTCATGGAGAGGGGGGAAAGGACTTGCTTTTTGGCCTCTGCCCATTGGTTTGGAGGAAGATCTGGGAACCCTTTTGGGGTTGGCAGAGTGTAGAAATAAAATTTGTATCCCTGGGACGCTATGTTGAGGACCCATCGGTCATTGGTAGGCCCAGTTGTTTGCATGGAAGGAGAGTTTTCCTCCTAGGGGCACAAGCAGGTGGGCAGAGGTAAGGAGTGGAGGTGTAAAGTCATTGCGAGTTCTTACGATAAGGGGGTGGCTTAGCACTCCCTGTTTTTGAAGTGGAGGAACACCATTGCTAAGATCCCTGCATTCCCTGAGACTGCTGTGTGAGGCGTTTGCTTCCCCTGGGTCTGGGCTGAGCTGGCCTGGAGGGGGCCGGAAAGGACCAGTGCTTGGAGGGGCAATGCCTACTGAACCTCAGAGGCTGGACCTGTATGTCTGCATAGATTTAGCTTTTTCTTCCATCTTTTTTAAGACCTCTTCTGCCTTCGTGCCAAACAAATTGTCTTTGTTCAATGGTGCGTTCAATAATTTTGATTTGACATAGTCTGGCAAGGTCTGTTCCTTAAGCCAAGCATGCCTTCTAAGGACAGAACCAGTGACTGCTACCCTGCAAGATGCTTCAAGGGCGTCAAAGCCACATTGCAAGGTGTGCTTAGTAACTTGGCTTGCAGAATGCATAAGCTCTTGTAATTCTTTATTTTCTGCAAAAGCAGGAAAGGAAGATTTTTGTTTGAGGAGTTCCATGGTGCACTACTGATATTTCAGCATGTGGAACTGACAATTTAGTGCTCTAATGCCAAGAGTTGCAGAGGTGTATACTTTTTTACCCAATCTGTCTAAAGCTCGGGAATCCCTGTCTGAGGGGGTGGGATTCTTAGCTGAGGTTGCTTTAATTCCTTTTGGTCCTTGGGAGATGACAGCAGTAGGATTTTTGAAAAGGAATTTGTGAGAGTCAGGGGCTCTGTAGAACCGGTCAGGTTTCCTGGGAGCAGGAGGAAGGGTATCAGGAGTCAAACTGGATTCCATTAAAACATCATCCACAACATACAGGACAGGAGGAATGGCTAAAGGTCTTTCCAGAGTCTCTTTTTTTTTTTTTGTACTGAGGACAGTCCTGGCATTCCCATTGGAAATGCTCCCTTAAAGTATGTAGAGTTTCACCAAATGAAAAATCCTCTGGAGGGGAGGCAGAAGGAATGGATTCCTCTGCATCAGCATCCTCATAAGCAGAGAGGGGTTGCATGTCTTCAAACCTCAGAGACATCAGACTCGTGTTCAGATACAACTCCTGGGGACAAGTCTCTTTCTTTTGGAAGGGGTAGCCTGACTTCCACTAATAAGCACAACAAGGTCTTTCACCATTTTAAGCATTTGAGATTGAGGCATGGAAGCAGGTGCCTGAGCTTGGGTCATCGGTTTTTTAGGGATAGTTCGTACCCTGGGCCTTAGAAACTCTGTAGTTTAA
This sequence comes from Protopterus annectens, assembly GCF_019279795.1. Classification (NCBI taxonomy): domain Eukaryota; kingdom Metazoa; phylum Chordata; order Ceratodontiformes; family Protopteridae; genus Protopterus; species Protopterus annectens. The sequence continues at coordinate 452,163,312 of NC_056732.1, read as the reverse complement.
GAACGGAAGACGCGAAAACAAGTCGTCAATTTGTGTCGAGTATCAATCGTGCGAAGAACTTCCTCGGAAGCCGGTACTTGCTCAGTGGCTCTGGACCCATCCAAGGTAGAGACATCCGCAGGATCCTTAGTCGAAAAAGAGTCTCGAGGCATACCGTACTCCGAACGGGTCTCAGTAGCGGCCTGCGAATCAACAAAAGAGGGCACCAGGGGCTGCGAAAGCGCCTCACTGAGGAAAGGAGAAGTGGGAACAGCTTAATGAAATAGTTGTTGGCAGTTTTGGACTTGTGCAGTTTGTCTCTATCTTTATCCTTAAGTTTTTTCGAAAGACCAGTAGTCAGATGGCTTACTAAAGCCATATCAGAATACGAGGACTGAGAGCGAAAATATTTAGTTACAATAAGGGCCCGACAACGTATAGTTATGGCACTGAACAAAGCAATAAAAAGCGACAGTGAGGGATGTTGTGGCCTAGGCCTAAAGAGGTGATGCAGTAAGAATGGAAGTCTCGGTGTGGTATTTGCTTTGCACAGGCGAGACAATTGTTAACTTTTTCTGACATTGGTTAGAGCAAGAAAAAAGGATCCCCAATGGGGTACTTAGCTTTAGAAGACTTCAACTTCAATTTGGAAACAAAAACTCAGGTAGTAGCCGACCAGCACTCATGCAAACTGCTTCTGCTTCAGGCTCGTCGGCTGCCTGATTTTATACCACTGACGACCTGTCAGTCCTGGAGAGACAGAAACTGATGCAAAAATATTAAGCCTCTGGTATTCGGGCTGACTGAGGGCTACCCCTGGCAGGATAACCCAAGTGTGATGACTGCAACAGTGAAACACAAAGAACATTATCTGTTACATCTGTTACTGGAGACTTTCCTGCACACTGATTATATATCACAGTTTTTTATCTCATCTCCTCCTATCTTAACTTTTAACTGTTGAGCTTCATCCACCTCTAAGCTCGTCTTACTTAAGTCTTCCATAAATACTTACATTTGTGCTGCGAGTTTCACATTTCTCTGGATTATACAAATATTCATTAACTTTCTGAAATATCTACAGGATCTCTGGTTATTTTTCTTGTTACAGGCACCTAAGTTTGGCAACAACCCTTTCTACTTTCTGTTGCCTAAGTAGTCATGCTAACAGTTTTTCTGCTCTGAAATCATCATCAAAAAACAGTTGCTTAACAGCAATCTTTCTAAACACACACATATTATCCAGATACTTCCTTAATTTCTCTTTAGCATTAACACACTGCAGTTATGATACGTGACACCCATGCCCTGGCCCAGCAATCAAGGAGCCTCAATCCTCACCACTAACACCAGTGAGGGGTGTCTCATACAGGAGGGAAGGATAACAAATACATAAAGTAAAGTGCAATTTCCCTTAAGAGCACGCAGAGATGACAGTCAGTCCGGGGCTGGTCGCTCCCTTGCTCTCCAGGTCCCCAATAAGACCACGCACTGGCACAGCTATAGGGTCCAGATCTCAGCCTAGTGGGCAAGCTGAAACCTCCAGCACCCTCTCTGTCCAACCAGTGCTTTGTGTCCCTGTCAAAGTAGCTGACACACACACACACACACACACACACATGCACACACACACACATGCACACACACACACACATGCACACACACACACACATGCACACACACACACATGCACACACACACACACACACACACACATGCACACACACACACACATGCACACACACACACACACACACACACACACACACACACACACACACACACACACACACACACACACACACACACACACATGCACACACACACACACACACACACACACATGCACACACACACACATGCACACACACACACATGCACACACACACACATGCACACACACTGAGAAGAGTTTATACAACCACACAGACACTCCTGAAGAAGGCTAGCACAGGTTCTCCAGCTGTGCCCCCCTTTTCCCCACACTATACGATAGTATCAAATGCCACCACAAACGAATATTTATCAGCTACTCAAAGGCCCTTAAAAGGGTGTCCAATTATTACTGTGCAATATTATTATCCAACTGGTAAGTGCGACTAAACAGTAAGGCTTATTAGAGTGACTTGGTACAGGATCACTATATACAGGCAATGTGCTCTAGAGCTTAAATTACCACTACACAAACAGCCACAGTTAAAAGGGTTTTAAAAATATTTAATAACAAATAGTCAAAACACAAGACAGTACTTTTTACTACACAGTGCTAGTCAAGAGTTCAGAGATCACAGAGAAATACTTAAAATAATTCAGTAGTACAGTTCTGACATCACAGAAAAAAAAACAGTCTAATCTTTCTAGTTTCTAGCTATTTCTATGACATTCTTCAGCTCTGGGCAGAAACCAGAGCAGTAAAGGATATTTATGCATGCAAATTCTGGCCATTAACTCTGGCCTTAAAACAATGGCAAGAATTCCTTCAGAAAGGCTGGAGCCAACTTTAAAGATCAAAGACTTAGCTTCCTTACAGCAGAGTGCACTGTTACATTTTTTTCCAGTTCCACATGTATTTTTTACAATTTAAGACAACAAGCCTGTGGCTCACATTGATATTTACAAATGACAGAATTATCTATATTTACAAATGACAGAAATATCTATACAATTGTATCTGGCAGGCTGGCAGCCTTCACACTGCTCTTCTTGTTCTGTGAGATTCACCTTATTCTGCAATACTTTGTCAGCCCCTTTAAATAATGTTTGTTATTTCTTAACCATATCCCTTTTTCTTTTATTTCTACCTTATTTTTATACTCCACTTTCATTTTATCCCACTCACTAGCTATAACCTCTGAAGAAAGTTCTATCTTCCCTATTAACTCTTCAAAAATTTCACTATCCATTCTTTAAACTCCTCTTTTTAACAGGTAGGTGGAAAAGCACCTGTGCCTCATTTTCACTTCATTACCTTGCATTTTTAGCTTAGCTTTATTGGCACACGATCTGAAAAGGTTACTGGATGTATGTCAAATCTTTCAATTAAATGCACAATTGTACTAGACTTTACATAAATTACATTTCACAGGAAAGTTACTGCACCATGGGGAATAATAGGTAAATTCGCTCAGAGTTCCTACTACAGAATTCACTTCTTCCATACCAAATATTTTCATAAATATCTTCAGAAATCTAACCTCTTTTGTTGTATTTTTCCTTCTAGGTTCCCCAGATACATCCTCACTGTTGCAAAGTTCCAGTCCCCACCTAGAACTAATAATCCCTGCTGAAAGCTGATCACTTCTCCCAAATTCTTTTTAAACTCAATAACAGCAGTTTTAGGTGTAGTATAAGCACATGCCAGCATAATCCCCCCTTCCTTGTCAGTAGCTCCTTACTGCCACAAATCTATCATCATCATTTTTCCCCTCTTCTACCAGAAGAGACTACATACTTTACCAAAATACAAATGTGGCCACCCCCTTTCAATCTATTTTGCTATTTTTAAAAATAGTGTCTCTCCACTAAAAAGTACAGTTGTGTACACTTACCATAAATGTAGATGTTAGAGTGTCTTCACTGTTGCAGTCATCACTGTAGGATTCTCCCCTGCCGGCAGGGAGTCCTCGGTCGGCCAGAATCCCAAAGTCTGGGTCCGGCGTCGGCTGCTCAGCCATGCTCCCTGATGCCAGTGCGCCAGGAGTACAAAGCTGGCAGCCGACGCCATGTTCTCCAGTTTTTCTTGCCCCAGATGTCAGGTGTCCAAAAATGAGTATAACCCCATACCCTTTGCAAATACACCTCAAAAGGGTGAAGTAGGGAACCACACAAAAGGAAAAGTAAGAGGGGACAGGAGGGAGGGTAACCCAGACTGCAACAGTGAAGACACTCTAACATCTACATTTATGGTAAGTGTACACAACTGTACTATGTTCATCATGTTTCACTGTTGCAGTCATCACTGTAGGGTAGAATCCCAAAGCAGAAGAAAAGGGAGGTGGTCATAAAGTAGAGGGGGCAGCTAGAAGGCCCTGCAAGATTGCAGAAGCAAAGCCTGCCCTAGACTTAGAATAGAGAGGTAGATTGTAGTGCTTAGAAAAAGTATGCACCAAACTCCAAGTTGCAGCTTCCAAAATATCTTTGGTAGGTACCCCCCTGAGGAAGGCTGCTGAAGTAGCAGCAGCCCTAGTAGAGTGTGTCCTAATACTTCCTGGGATTTGCTTTCCATGGTGAGAGTAACAAAATCCGATTCCATGAGCGATCCATTTAGAAATGGTCCGTTTTGAAATGGCTTTGCCTTGGGAACTTGAAGCATAAGAAACAAACAATTGCTCTGTTTTCCTGATGTTCTTGGTTCTATCCAGGTAAAAACTAAGTTGTCTGTGTACATCCAAGGAATGCAAGATCCTTTCACCCCTATTTTGAGGATTGGAGAAAAAGGTTGGCAGGTGAATAGTTTGATTTAAAGCCACTTTGGAAACCACCTTAGGCATGAAAGTAGGGTTAGTCCTTAAAGATACCCTGTCTTGGTGAAAAATAATATAAGGTTCCACAGCCATGAGTGCTTGCAACTCCGAAACTCTCCTGGCTGAGGTCAAAGCTAACAGGATGGCTGTCTTCCATGATAGAAACTTGATGTCAGATGTGGCAGCAGGCTCAAAAGGAGGTAGAGTGAGTTTTTCCAAAACGTAGTTGAGATCCCAGGCAGGAATGGGTGGTGATCTAGGGGGCCTTAAATTCTTAGCTCCTCTGAGAAACTGTCTCATGAGTTGGTGGGAAAAGATTGCAGGGTCTGTATTATAATGAGCAGAGATAGCAGAGGCACGTATCTTTATGGAAGAAAAGGAGAGACCCTTATGTAATAGGTCTGTCAGGTATAGTAAAATCAGAGGAATATTAGGAGTAAGTGGATCCGAATTCTGATCATGCATCCAGGTGCAAAATCTTTTCCATTTTCCTGCATAAGATTTTCTAGTGCTAGGGCGTCTGGCTTCTAAAATGACATCCATAACCTGCTTGGGTAGGAGAAGAGTAAGCCAGGCTGCCAGGCTGAGAGTTTTGACATGAGAGTGCAGAACCTGACCCTGGTGTTGGGCCAAAAGATTGGGAATCTGAGGTAAAACCCAAGGGGGCTCCTGGGAAAGATTCATCAATGTTGGGTACCAAAACTGTCGAGGCCAATTTGGGGCCAGTAAAATTATCATTTTGGGCTTGTCCTGCTTGATCTTTAATAACACCTGTGGTAGAAGAGGAAGAGGCGGGAAGGCATATCCCGAGAGGTTTCTCCAACTGAATGATAGTGCATCCACTTTCCATGCTAGCTCGTGGAATGTCCTTGTGCAAAAAATCCGTAGTTGGTGGTTGAGGGGGGATGCAAAGAGATCTATGTGTGGGCAGCCCCATACTGTTGTAATCATCTTGAATATTTCGGTGTCCAGCATCCATTCGTGAGGGTCTGACAGGTTCCTGCTTAGATTGTCTGCCAGAATGTTTTGTTTCCCTGGCAGGAACTGAGCTTGTAGGTCCACTTTGCATGCTTGAGCTGTGTTCCATAGAGTCATGGCTAGTCTGCAAAGGGGGTAGGAATGTGAACCCCCCCTGCTTGTTTATGTACCACATAACTGTGGTGTTGTCTGTCCGTATCAGTAGTTGTCCTGGTTGTAGAAGATCCCTGAAGGCCAAGAGAGCATTCTGAACAGCTAACATTTCCTTTAAGTTGATATGCAGGTGCTTCTGATCCTTTGCCCAAAAGCCTTGCAGACATTTTCCCTGCAAATGTGCTCCCCATGCATAATCTGAGGCGTCCGCGGTTAGTATCTGGCTGGCGGCAGACTGAAGGCTTTCCCTTTGCTGTGAATACATGCCTTGGCCCACCAAAGGAATTCCTTTTGAAGACCAGGCAGGATGGTGGATCTGTGTGTCGACTGTGGCAATGCTGGGACCATACACTTTTTAGGTACCACTGTATTTTCCTCATATGTAGTCTTGCATAAGGTATGAGAAGGATGCAGGAGGCCATGTAACCCAGAGCCTGCAGGAATTTCCTTGCAGATAGCCGAGTTAGTGACGCCAAGATTTTCAAAGTTGAAGCCAGCTGTAATTGTTTTTCGGATGACAGAAATGCCATCTGGGTTGTTGAGTCTAGAAGAGCACCCAGAAAGGTTATCTGTTGTGATGGTGTCAAATTTGACTTTTTTATGTTCACAGTGAATCCCAGGAACTTGAGAAGGTTCTGAACAAATTCTAGATGCTGGAGTAAGACATCCTTGCTGTCTGCTTGAATAAGACAGTCGTCCAGATAAGGGTAAATTTGAATTCCGAGTCTGCTATAAGCTACTACTGGTGCCAGGCATTTGGTGAAGACCCTGGGCACAGCAGACAATCCAAACGGCAGCGCAGATAATTGGTAATGCCTCGAGCCAGCCTTGAACCGGAGGTATTTTCTGCACTCCTGTCTGATAGGAATGTGTAAGTAAGCCTCTTTTAAATCCAATGTCACCATCCATGCATTTTTGCTCAATATTGGCAGAAGCTGCTGCAGAGTAAGCATCTTGAATTTTGGTATCTCCAGGAAGGTGTTCAAGACTGACAGATCCAGGATGGGTCTCCAAGAATTTTGCTTTCTGGGGACTAGAAAGAGCCTTGAGTAAAAACCTTGCCCCATTTCTGAAAGTGGAACCGGTTCAATGGCCCTCATAGCCATGAAGGCTTCCACCTGGTTTAAGGCCTCTGACCATTGATGTTTTGGTAGTTCCGGCCATCCGTTTGGTCTTTGTAGGGTATGAAAGTGGAATTTGTAACCTCTTGAAACCACATCTAGAACCCACGTGTCTTGGGTTATGAAAGTCCAATTTAGGTGAAAAAGAGAGAGTTTTCCTCAGAGAGGGGCTTCCAGGAAAGAAGTTCCTGCAGCCCAGCAGGGGGAGTCATTGAGCCTGTTTTCTATGAGTTTGAGGCCTGTCCTCTCCACCCCTAGGGGTAGAAGCAGTCCACTGTCTTGGTCTGTAGGAGGTCTACGTTTGGGGCCTTCCTCTTGAGCGTCTATATCTACCCCTCTGAGGCCTGTCTGAATAGAGAAAGGACCAATTTTTAGTTGGCCAATTCCTACTGAATCTGGGGGGCTGTACTTGTAAGAAATCCTTAACCGTTTGCATGGATTTAGCCTTATCCTCCATCTTCTTTATCACCTCTTCAGCCTTAGATCCAAACAAAACATTATGCTGAACAGGTGCATCCAGTAACTTTGCTTTCACTTGATCAGGCAAGTTTTGTTCCTTTAACCAAGCATGTCTTCTAATGACTGTACCAGAGGCAGCAGCCCTACAAGAGGCCTCCAAGGCATCAAAACCACAGTGTAAACCATGCTTCCCTACTTGTTCAGTGGCACGCATCAAATCATGTAATTCCTTGTTATCTGCACATGCAGAAATGGAAGCTAGCTTTTGTTTTATAACAGACAGAAGAAAGTGTTGGTATTTTAGCATATGAAATTGGCAGTTTAAAGCCCTAATAGATAAAGTTGCAGAAGTGTACACTTTTTTGCCCCATCTCTCTAAAGCTCTGGAATCCTTATCTGTCAGAATGGGGGTTTTAGCAGAAGCAGCCTTAACCCCCTTAGGGCCCTGAGAAATGGTTTCAGGATCAGCAATAGGATTCTTGAACAGGAACTGGTGAGAATCAGGGACCCTGTAATATCTGTCTGGCTTTGCAGGGGCTGGAGGAAAAGTCAGGAGTTAAGTTAGCCTCAGAGAAGGCATCATCCACAATATCCAAAATAGGAGGGATAGCCAGGGGTCTATGTTGGGGAAGAAGAAGAAAATCCCTAAGTCTTCTCTTAGATTCCGAGTACTCCTGTCCTTCCCAGTGGAAATGTTCCCTCATTTCATGTAAAGTTTCACCAAATGAAAAATCCTCAGGGGGAGAAGCTGAAGGAATGGAATCCTCAGCATCAGAATCCTCATAAGGAGGGAAACAATAATCCTGGTCAGAGGAAGACACTGAAGAAATAGATGCCTGATCAGAAGAATCATAATCCAATTCCTGCCTTGGCCTTTTATCTGGAGGGGGATGTGAACCCCTAATCAAGGTAAGCAAGTCCTCCGCCATTTTAAGTAACTGTTTTTGGGATTTGGGTCCCGGATCAGAAGAGGCCTGGGCTGAAGTCTGATTTGGAAGGAGTCTTTGCTTTTGTCTTTGGCTTTGACTTTATCAGAAGCTGTGTAGGCCTAAAAACCCCCTCAGAAGCCGGTACCTGCACAGCGGCTCCGGACCCATCCAAGGGAGCATTGTCCGAAGGTCCTGCAGCTGAAGTACTCAAAGGCCTAGTTGGCTCCTCGTGGGAGTCCGTTTCAGCCATCAGTTCTGAAATGGCTGAAGACAGGGGCTGCAAAAGCGCCTCACCGACGATGGCTGAACCTGAAGCTGCCTCTGCTTGTAAAACGTCGTCTGATTTGGACCTCGGAGGCCTGTCTTTATCCTTGCGTCGTTTGTGAACTCAGGTAGTCGGAAGCGTGTCCGACGACATTTTGTAATTAAATCGCCTACCAAAATAATGAAATGCAAAATCGTACCTACGTTTAATCGTACGTTGGTTAAATCTAGCACAAAACCAACAACTAGCTACGTCGTGGTCAGGGCCTAAACAAGGAATACAGTAAGAATGGAAATCCTTAGGAGGTATTTGCTTCCCACAAGAAATGCAATTATTAACTTTTTCTGACATCGGACTGGAGCAAGAAAAAAATTTCCCCAACGAGGTACTTAGCTTTGAGTAGAAGAAGTCTTCGGACTGAAGTACGAAAAGTTGTCAGGAGTCAGCCGACCGGCACTTGCGAACTGCTTTCACCGCACAGCAAGAAAGACTGGAGAATATGGTGTCGGCTGCCAGCTTTGTAATCCTGGGGCACTGACGTCAGGGAGCATGGCTGAGCAACCGACGCCGGACCCAGACTTTGGGATTCTGGCTGACCGAGGACTGCCTGCCGGCATGGGAGAACCCTACAGTGATGACTGCAACAGTGAAACATGATGAACATCTTAACTTTTTGTACAGCTAAACTTACCATTTTCATATCTAACTGCTTAGTGCACACTGCAGTGTTTAGGATAAACCTTTTTTTCATCTTACCTTCAAGCATCTATTGCAAGACCAACACTTATTGGACAGCCTACATTCTGCATCTCAGTAGTCATCTTGGGAATAGTGCTTCTGTTTTCTCCTGGTGAGAGGAGTACAGTGACATTATTTCCTGGAGACTGCTGATCACCAGAAAGCCTAATAACTGCTTTATAGGTGACAGCTTGGAATCTGTGCTTGTATTCTGATCCTGGTGAGAGTAGGAGCAGAGTGCATTGATTCCTGATGGTTTTTGGCTGGAGAGAGAGTCTGTGCTTAATGTACCTGATAGGTCTGGTTGCTATTCTTGGCATCTACCAGAAAAAGGCTACACTCCTACAGACCCTTGTATCATCTGGGACAAGACTGTGAATCACCAGACAGGCTGTGGTCGGATTCTCTTCTTGGGACTGGTGCTAATATTTTGCTTCTGGTGAGGGAAGAAGCAAAGGAGTATTGTATCCCAACAGAGTGAAGCTGTGGTGAGACCAGTATTAGTAGCAGCCATGCATGCAACTCCCCTCTTTTCATCATTCTTTACAAGCTAATTCTTTGTTTTCAGTAAGTACTGCTTGATTTGTTTCTAACTTCAGAATATCTGCCTAAATACTTTATTCTTAAATTGTCAAGGTCTATGTATTAGTTTCCTCTCAAGCATGTGGCAGTGCTCTGTACAGACTCAGACACCTTGAGTGACATTTTCCTGTAAAAGCACAATTGAAATTTCTCCAATTTGTAGTTACATACAGGACAAATAGTTTGCAGTGACATGCACTGTCCACATAGTTGTAAACCAGATACTCCTGACAGTGAATGACATTCTCACTCCAGTCTAATCAATCAAAAAGGGTCTGTTGCCATGGATATGAACTTTCCTACCGTCTCTGTTACTGGCTTGGTGGATATGGGTATCCTTGAGGCAATGTAGAAATTGCCTCGTTTACTGACACCAACTAATTCTCAAACAAACTGACACGGTATGTGAGAGATGTATCTAACACATCTCTAAAGGCAAAGGTCTCACATAAAAGTGCTCCTAATGTCAATAAAATTGTCAGTAGTACACATGCTGCACCCATCACTCACAATTCAAAGTAGACATATAGACCCACATATACTGAGGCACTTGCATGTAACCTTCCTAAACCACAAAGACCTCCTAGAAAAAGTACACAAGAAATACCCTCAGCAGCTCCAAACACACTCTTTTAAAACACCTACATAAACACAAAGATACATCTCATGGAGCCTCAACCTCTTAGCCCATAAGGCAAGTCAACACGCAATCCAACATTTTACTCACTGGGAACTCCATCAAAAGACACACTAATGTCTCTCTCACCAGACAAAGAGGAGTAAGTTATGGTCAGTTGCTTATCAGGGGCTAGGATCGGCCACATTACGCATGCACTCAGGTCAGTGAACCACAATTACCAATATAACTTAATCATAATCCATGTGGGAGTAAATGACCTGGGACGTACCTCCCTAGACTATATGAAGAGAGACATCATAGAACTCTTGGAATATGCGTCACAGTCTGGTAAAAGACTAGCACTGAGCAGCATTTTACCTTATCCAATGGTAATACCACAATATGAACAAAAGATGATGGACTTTAATAATTGGCTTAGTTTCTGGTGTCATTCTAAGGGGGTGCAATATTTGTCAGCATGGAAGGAGATAGTCAACAGATCACACTGCTTTGCCAGGGATGGTCTGCATCTCTCCGCTCTAGGTTTTCGAATATTAGGTAAAACATCCCCTTCCCCCATAGTGCCTTTTTTAGGCAATGCCAAACTGAAAATACTTCCGACACAGCAAATAAAAACCAAGAAAATATAAAGGTATTACTGCTCAGTGCTAGAAGCCTAAACAAAAAACTCCACTCCCTGGAAGCTCTCTTTACCCTAGAGACTGCTGATGTCTGTGCAGTCTGTGAGATGTGGTTTAAAGCCATGGAGAGCACAACCACAGTGCAAGGTTATAATGTTTTCCACGCATTTAGACCAGCTACTTCACAGGCAAGGACTAAAGGTGGAGGTGTCTCTATTTACATCAAAAATAAATATACTTCAAGGCTGGTCAAACAGGACAATGCACTTGAGCTACTCCATGTTCTAAATCACCATAGGAAAATCCAATACCACTTCCTTGCACGCTATAGGTCCCCCCTCTATGACCAAGGAAACCCATACCATGTATTTAAACTTATTAGAAACACTAACCATCCAACCAATACCATATTCATGGGTGAGTTTAATTATCCCACTATTAACTGGGAATCCTATATGACATCAAACGTACATGCACAGAGATTCCTGTATTTTGTAAACACAAACTCTCTGGACCAGACAGTCAATACACCAACCAGGGGTGCATCTACTGGAAATGGTCCTCACTAATATGGAAGACTGCTACACACCCCCTACTGTAATGCCTTCCCTGGAAAGGTTAAACCACAAATTGGTCTCCTTTGAAGTAAAAATAAAACCTGGACCCCCAGCTTAACCACGAATATTCAGGACCTATACTAAGGCTAATCTCCTGCTATAAGTGAGAACCTGGCAAAGTTTCAAGCCCCTATAAAACCTGAGAACACTTCTGCCTGTGCAGAACTGTTCACAGAACATCTGTAAAAGCATGTTAATAGCTGCAGAGAGTCAGCTGTACCCACCAGGAAGAAGTACAGAACTAACTCAAAAAACAAGCCACCCTGATGGAATCACAAAATCAATCAGATGTACTACAAAAGGAATAAAATCATGACAAAAATTAGAGGTGCAGCACCGAGAAGGATAAAAGCACTCATCAAACTAAACAAACAGAGCACAAATAAAGTCTACCAAAGCCAAATTTGAGGTAAGTTTAGCCTCCCAGGCCAAGGACAACCACAAAGCATTCTTTAACTATGTCCACAACCTCAAAGGCAATACACAATTGTGTGCAGAGCTCATTGTAAATGGAGCCACCTATACTGAGCCAGAAGATATAGCAAACCTCCTGGCTGATTAATTCAGTTCCAACTTTACTCCTCTCTCCTCCTCAACCTTCCCTCAGGAAATATCATCAAACATTAAACTCCCCCTAATATCACTAGGGAACAGGTCTTTAATGCTCTCTCTCTAAGACCAAGAGCCCTGCCTTCATCAATGAGACCAGACAATATCCCAGGATGCCTTATCAATAGCATGAAACACAACCTATCAGGGTCTCTGGAATTACTATTTAACTGTAGCCTCCAAACAGGCTTCGTGCCTCATGAATGAAGCAAGGCAACATTCATCCCTCTGCACAAAGGTGGGCCATCTACAGATCCTGGAAACTACAGACCCATAAGTCTTTACTAGTCTTATATGTAAAGTCATGGAAAGAATTATCATGGAGATGATCAAGAGAGATATAGTAAACCTCCAGACACTGGACCCAACACAGTTTGATTTCATCAAGGGCAGATCATGCAAACTCAACCTGGTGGACTTCTTTGAGAAGGTCACCAAAGCAATGGACAAGGGCAAAATTGTTCACACTGCCTACCTTGACCTGGCCAAGGCATATGACACAATACTCCACTTGGGCACTGCTGACAAACACAGGAGGTTAGGTACAAACCCATAGGTCACCCGGTGGATAGCCAACTGGCTCACAGCCAGGACCCAGGAAGTTAGAATTAGGGAGTCCACCTCTATAAAGAGGCCAGTCACAAGTGGAGTTCTTCAGGGATCAGTGTTTGGACTGCTGCTTTTTGGCATTTACTTCTCAGAAGTCATGGCCAATGTCAGTGGTCTCTGACTGACTAAATTTGCAGATGACTGCAAATTAGGAGCTGTCACTGAATCTCACGCTGACACAAACAACTGGTGTCAGAGCCATGGACAAACTAAATGCCAAGAAAAGCATAACAGTGTCCTTTGGGAAGTCATCCACCCCTGGTAACTATCATATTTTTATTATTTTATTTCAGTTTAATGACCAGGGAAGTCCACTGGGCCGAGAAGAGCCCATTTTCAGTGGAGGCCAAGGGAGAAAAGCTCCAAAAACGTATTACAGAACATAATAATGTTTATGCTACATTGTGTATTAGGGACAAAATACAGCATAATACATATAAATATAGAACAGTGTCAATTCAGCATACTAGTACACAAAGCAGTAGTACATACTTATTAGGCACAGCATCCAGTCTGCAACAGCACGAGTGAAATACAGACATGAAAGTGGATGACTTTTTTTTTTTTGCACAGAAATTAGTTTCATAATATGAAATGGGTCATCAAAGGTGCAGTAGGAGAATTGTCCAGGGGTGTCTTGGCAGAAATAGTAAGAATAATAAAGAAGTGTTGGATAGGATGGAAAAACAGAATGAGACAACACACCCCTTAGAGTTGACCCAGTAGTCAGGGACACACAGATAGTCATCTAGCCTTTAATCATCATATGCCTACAGTGGTGAGGAAATCATTCTATCTTGTGCAAATTATAAACAAAGGTATAGCACCTAAGTCCAAGGAAGTCATTCGGCATTCATCAGTCCTATCCATTGAGTACAATGCACCCTTTGGTATGCACCTAACCAGGCATATCCAACTGGAATGTCCACAGAGGTTCCTCACTAAAAGAATACAGGGCATAAGTAATATGTCCTATGCAGACCGCCTCAAGGACATATCCCTGTACTCTGTCTCCTACAGGCTTTTAAGGGGAGATCTATGCCTGGCATACAGGGCATTGTCAGACCCCACTCTAATGGATCTCCTGCATATCCACAAAACAAACAGTAACAGAATTACCTGTTCTAAAGAACTAAACCTTACCTGTGATATCAACAGTACCTGCTGGAGAAATAGGTATGTATCCCAGAGACTAACCTGTCTGTGGAACAGGCTCCCCATCCATGTGAAGCAGAATTCCTCCCTAACCCAATTCAAGTGCAACTTGGACAACTGGATGGGAAACCAGAAATTCATCCCTGGTTTGGCACCTATGTCTTTAATGCAAACGGGTAACCTGTAAATGGTTCATCTCCCAGCCCATGCTTACACTTATCAAGGGTATCAGAATCTGTCAGAGATTTGGGATGCACGGCTAGGCTTAAAAAGGCCCTTGTGGTCGTTAGCCTAGTAAATGCCTATGAACCTATTATCGGTGCGCTTCTAGTAATTAGTATAATTACTCCACTTTTCCTTTGTCCCCGATATTCTGCTGGATATCCATCCTGAAATACCCGATATTCTGTTGGATATCTATCCTGAAATCCTTTCTTTATCAAATTTGCATACTGGTTTCTTTCCAAATGTGTCTTCTGCAAAATTATTTGCACTCTGCATTTCTTAATACAATTCAATACTCTTACCTTTTTGTCTACAGCTGTGAGGATATTTATATTCACCCCAGGGATCACTGCAGTGCTCTACTTTATAAAGGCACTGGAAACTAACGCTGGGCAGCACAACGCCAGGGCATTTCTATGGGCTAGGCTTGTAAAGGCTCCAGGGCCATTAGACTAGTACACACCTATGAACCTATAAATCAGTGCACTTTTACAACCCACGCTCCACCACAACAGCCCAAAATTACAGCATATTAACTTAAACATGTTTTTGTCCAGCCTTTCAGGGTTTTTTTTTTCAGTTGTAATGCCTACACTTCATAAAACTAAATTTCTTACTTATACTAGTCACTGAAAAGAATCATCCTCACTCCTTCATTCTAGTTAACCCTTACTACATAAATCTACATTACTATACAATATATTTTTATATCAAGAAATGTTTATATAAATACTGTTGTGAACAAAAATTGTTTTACTTGCAGTTTTTTTTTTCCCCTTTTAGTGTCCTTCTCAAGAATGACATGAAGCAGGGTATATGCTTTTCAGTCAACCCACAAGTTTAACAGTCAACAAAAGTCCAGTCTTTATCAACCACTTTTTCTTGTAAAGCCATGTTTCACAAATGAGATTGATGCTTTAGTCTTCACATTTACTCATTAATTTCAGTGTTACTGGTCTTCTTCTTGTTCATCTCCATCTTCCAACATCAGACTCTGGTTCACATCCAAGGCATTCTTGATTCTTCTAGTCAGCTTCTGCGTTTTTTTCATATCTCAAGCATTTTCCTTTAGAACACTGGAAAAGTGTTCACTGGCAAAGTCTCTTTAGGAGCTTTCTTGTCAGAACAACGAGTAGCACAGTCCTCTTTTGTTTGATGACTTGCATGTTTTGGACAAACATATTTCTTCTTTAGCCTGATATGCATTCAAAAATGTATTTGATCCTCTAGGAAAAAATGTTCTGAAGGCAGCTGGATACAGCATCTTGAATCTCACACCTATCAACATTCCCTGATTTCTGGGATACATTTGCTTCTCTTCTGCCTGATGTGCAATGATTAATTAATTTCCACAAGCACTAAACTGTCTCCAATTTGTAATACTTTGCCTTCCTGACACACTTCTGTCAGGATCAACACTTTCTGCTGGTATGACTGCATCTTTAATACAGGTTTTTTCTGCTTTCTCACTTCTAGGTTTGAAGCATACACTCAATGTGTTCTTTCAATTAACAAATCCTGTTGTGGAATACCAGTCCAGTTGCTTATTTGTGCTTTCATAAAATTAATAGTCTATTCCTTAACTCTACAATGTTTTGAAAAAGCTCTTTTAGAGAAGTCTCATACTCAGCCAGCTTTTTCTTCATTTTGACCTCATATTTTGCAGTTGTATTAGTTCATCTCAATAGCTGCATAAAGCTGCTTTTATTTTTTCCAGCATTTTTACTTGAGTTGATAATACTCTTTCAGTGTTTCATGCATTTTAATCAGTTCTGAGTACATTTCATTTACCTTTTTCCTCTAAATTAGTGAAAGCCATCTCTTGTACCAAAGCTGGACTTGAACTGCTTTTTACTAAACAGCTGCAGGATTCTTCCCAAATCAGTATTTCCTCTGCACCTTTTCTAGTTGATTTGCATTCAGAATCTCTACGTTTTTTCTTTGCTGGCATCTCGGCAGTGTACTTACTAGCCAGTAACTGAATTTTACTAAAGCTGACATAATTATTAGCACTTGTTTCTTAGTTTC
The DNA here is from genome assembly GCF_019279795.1 of Protopterus annectens. Lineage (NCBI taxonomy): Eukaryota > Metazoa > Chordata > Ceratodontiformes > Protopteridae > Protopterus > Protopterus annectens. Next base: position 452,147,142 of record NC_056732.1, on the reverse strand, counting down.
TTTTTTCACACTGGGAGAGCTGAAACTAAGCTATTGATCAGTGTGCAGCCATCATGGAAGTACCTTGCACAATACTTATGCTAAACTACCTTAGCTATAGTTTAATTCTGCTTTTGCTCCTTTATCCTATGCTTACTGTTATCAAGACAAGTTTTTGTTATTAACAGTTGAAACTATGTAATAGTAACACCCAGTCTGGATCTAAGATCGATTATATCTGATCAGTACCTTACACTGTAAACAAGCTAAAGTGATAAAATAAAAAAAGTAAAATAAAAAGTTCTTTGTGATGGACTCAACAAATTTAGTTAAGTGCAGCCAGGAGTGTCAATTTACAGCAGTAGCTTCTGTCACATTATAAATAAATAGAACAATAAGGTTTCCTAAATTAGGCAAGATTTAACTTCAGTCCTATTTTTAATTTCAGTGGGATCTTGGACAACTCCTCAGCCACAAACCTCATTTCTCTTGTCATGTCTACTTGGAAAAGTCAAGTAGTTTAGCATCCATAGGGATAAGGTGGTGGATATGAGCACATACTTTCAAACCCTACCACTGGCCTGGACTCCTTGGCTGGTGAATGGACAGGAAGACTCAGTGGGGCAAGAGCCTTGCATATGGTTGGTGCTGAAATAGTAGTACTGGGTTTGTATGCCTTCACTTAAGTCAAACTTTATCTTGGAATGCCAGAAAACACAGTATGCCCTCTCATATAGGGACTGTGTGTCCAGATTTTCCCAGGTTAATACAATATTATCTTTCAAATTGTCTACTAAGACAGAGGGGTCCATTCAGTATGTGCGAGAGATAAAGTATCAGACATACTAAACTGTCTTCTGAGAAGATGGAATGGGGTCTGAGAACTACTCCCCCCCCCCTCCCCCCAGCCTGCATTACCTGCAAACACTCTCTGAACTACAGGTCAGCTGGAGAAAGTGTGAGTTGACCACTTTTTGTTTATCAATATCCTTCATGGAGGAATATACAGAGTGACCTATGGGCCTTTTTTTTACCTATATACTTTCTGGTTCTCTTCAATGGAGGCTAAGGGGTACAGTAAACTGAAAGCCACCCCCATCCCCCCAAGAATGGACAGATGATCAGAGCAGGCAGTCCTAGGTTCCAGAACAGCAAAGAGTTGAGCAGACTGCCACTAGGGAGAACCTTGTGTGAATGAGTACTCCATAGAAAAAAATACATTATAAGGAGGTATCTGAAAAGCATTTGCATTACAGCTAGAAAAGGGGCTTCCAAAACTAGAACAATGGGAGTCACAACCACCATCAAGGAAATGGTATGGGGGGGGGTCACTGGAAATCTTTAAGCCAATCCCACTTCCACAGTGCGAGATATCAAAACCACTAAAGCCAAGAATTGCTGTACCTACATCAAAAATATCAACACCAGCATAGTGTATGCAGAAAAATACAGCACAAGATGTACTGATGCTAGGAGAAAGGACACAGGAAGAAAAGATACAGACATCACTAACGCATGGGAAGCAGCAACTGAAGGAGACAATGCGGCCACAACTGCCAAGGGAAAGAAAGCTCCAGGGAAAAGGAGGCACACATTCAGAAAAAATAAACTACACTGTTGTCCTAACTCAAACATGACCATATTATATGGTCTATTTTAAAATCTGTGAAGAACTTCTTCTAGTTTATCACACAGTGAGATAATGAAATTAGCTCTCACACTTTGAAGTGAGGAGGGCAGCTTGGGTTGTCGCACTGATAACACCTGCAGAAATGCAGGTATATTACTAGCAGCAAGAACAGCCTAGACTATAAGCAGTTAGTCACTTGTTTAGGACATTGTCCATGCACAGAATCACACATACTCCTCTTGAGGCATTGGGAGGGTGGCCTAACAGTTAAGGTGTTTGCCTTACAAACACAAGGTACAGGGTTTGAATCTCACAGGGCTAGGCTTAAAATGGCTCGCAAGGGCAGTTAGCCTAGTACTAATCTATGAACCTATAAGGCAACTACAGCAGGGGCTGCATTCTGCTAAGGGGATGGGGATAGGACAGATCACAGGATCTGCAAACTGGCTACTCTCCAACACCTAGCTCTTGCTTCCACTGGAGAGTAAATGGACTGAGGGACTCTTGGCACCAGTGGGGAAGGAATGGGTCAAATGTGTGCAGGAAGGGGGGTCATTAGGCTGACCTTGTAGACCCCTCCCCAAAAAAGACAGAAAATGCTCTCAAGTACATTTACTGCTAAAGAAGGGACCATGTTTCTGTGAAGCTACATGGCCAATACCCATGTGCGCACATTACTGCCCTTTAGAAAGTACAGTTGTGCAAGATCTTACCATAACTTTGGATGTCCTGCTTCTCACTGTTGCAGTATTCTTAACAACTAAAATGTAGCAAAACACAAGTCTCTTAAGGACTCCTCTCGAACCTCCTGTAAGAACAAATCTAAAAACAAATGAAACAGAGCCCAAACTGGCCGTAATCTTTTATTATAAAACGTAAGTGCTTTCAGGTTAAAAAACCCTTCATCAGACAAACTTCACAATATCATGACAGTCTTTAAATATTAAAACATTTTTAAAAACAACTAATTACTTTCTATACTTGACCTGCCTTTTCTTTAAGGCTGGTTTTAAAGGTACAAAACTATTTAACCCAGGTGGGTTGTCAGCAGCCAACTGTATGATCCATCTTAACTCTCCATACTTTGTATCATTGACAATGTCCCCCCCACCTTTTTTTCATGTGTGCAACATGCAGAATCATAAACACAAAAGTGTGATCTGGAAAGCTGGAAACAAGCTGATACAGTGCATTATGTTTATCCTTCTGCCTAATAGATGACAAATGGTGCAATATTCTTGTTTTTAACTTACAATTAGTTTTTCCAACATAAAAACTCGGACATGACTTGCAGCATGCCAAATAAACCACAGATTCCGTATGGCAATCTGCATAAAACTCAAATGTGTATTTTTTGTTTGTAAAAGGATGTATAAAATAATTCAAACCACTCACATTTTAACATGCTTTACAATGCCTACAGGGAAAAGTCCCTGTTCTCATATGCGCAGAGGAAACACTGTTAGCCTTCTTCTAATTTTTTAAACCAGGTTCTATGCATAGCATGTCTTTTATATTACTATTTCGCTTGAAGGTAAATCTAGGTTTCTTATCTAAAATATCTTTCAAGTGATTATCACTTCTTAGTATCTTCCAGTTTTGCTTAATATCACATATCCCATACACATTGTTACTATAACGTAGCATTACCTTGGGTCTTTTGTCATACTTATTAGATGGCTTCAACTTATCTCCCTGCTGTTCTTTATTATCAGAAAAACATGGCCTAGTCCTGGCTTCCCTGTTAGATATTATACTGTTCTTAGTTTTTTTTCTAAATTTTCTTTTGAATACCCCTTTCCTTAAGATGTTCATTTAACACATCAATTTCTTTGTGAAACTCATTGTCTGTGCACAGCCGAGAAACTCTGTATCCCTGCCCTTGCATAATATTATGAAAAGTATGCCTAGGATGCATACTACGTGCATTCAAATAATGATTTCTCCAGCACTGTTTCCTATGCAAGGTGGTGTTTAGCTTACCAGTTACATTTTTATTTAATGTGACATCTAAAAAGGCAATGGTCTCATTGCTGTGCTCTACTGTAAACCTAAGAAAATCAGTGGTTTTCTCCAGGTAATCAAAGTTCGACAGTTCATCACTGCCTTGTGCCCACAACAAAAAGATATCAACAAATCTGGCATAAAAAATTGAAGTCTTCCATGGATGTTCACATTTTAAAATATTTTTATCTTCCCAAATGACTAATACTAAATTTGCATATGAGTTAGCACAGAGTGTGCCCATGGCAACACCCTGTACCTGCCTATAATGTGTTCCATTACAAAGAAAGATGTTATTTTCTAACACTAATGCTAGTGCTTCCGAGATTAAAGTGTTGGTATTCTCATCATGTATATTAACTGTGTGCAATACCTCTTTCACTGCCTCCATCCCAAATTCATTAGTGATGACCGTAAACAGACTGTTCACTCCATGGTTACCATCAGCACATTCTTCAAATCTAAAGTTCGACAAGCATCATACAATTTTGATAAGAATTGTGGAGTGTCTTTCAAAATCCTAGGAAAATAAGCAAGCAGATTTTTCAATTTTGCTTCTACCCACATAGATAAATGTTTGGTAACCCATCCCCTTGGACACTGTTTTGTTTGTTTTTGGATTTATTCTTAACTGGGATATCTTGCTGAGGACAGTCGAATGTCTGGCCAGCATATCAGATGTACGTCTTACATCCAGGGCATAAGGTACACACGTGCTGTACGAGCGCCTAACCCCAGAACTGAAATTTCTCCAGAAGAACCACAGCAATCCAAAAGAATGTAATAACATGTACATCCAAAAACAGGAGAAGGAGAAAAAAGATGCAAGACCCCCTTGGCCAGAAAGAAGGAAACACAGAAGACAAGGAGGAAAGAGGGAGGGACAAACTCCTGCAACAGTGAGAATTAGGACATCTACTGTTATGGTAAGATTTTACAACCGTACTATGTCCTTATCATTGCTGCAGTATTTTTTACAACCTAGAGAGTACAGAAGCTACTGGAAAAGATGGGAAAATGAAGCCACATAGGAGCCCAACAAAAACTCATGAAGGATGGCCCTGGCAAAAAAATGTCCTGGTCCTAGAAATGACATCCAACTTATAACATTTGGCAAAGGTATGCACAAAAGACCAAGAAGCAGCTTCCAAAATGGATCTAGTATCCAGACTCTTGAAAAAAGCACCAGGAGAGGCAACCACCCAGGTAGAATGAGCATGAACAAAAGAAAAAAGTGGTTTGCCATGAAAGAATAGCAAAAAAAAAAAAAAAAAAAAAAAAAAAATTGCCTTGGAGATCCAGGAGGATGTGATTTTCTTCGAAACAGCCAAACTTAATTTCCTGTTGCTCAGATTTCTTGATATCGTTTGTCTTGCCTAGGTAATGCTGGAGCAGTCTATGTAAATCCGAGGTATGAAGAATCCCCTCACTAGCATTCTCTGGAGAGGAAAAAAGAAAGGAAGATGAATTGTTTGATTGAAAGATAAACAACTACCTTGGGTTTATGAGAATTAGTACAAATAGGGATCCTGTCTTTGTGGGGGGAAAAAAAAAAGATGGCACTGCCATAAGTGTCTGAGGTTCAGGGCCTCTTAAAAGAAGCAAGAAAAAACTGGGCTTATTCTAACACACAAATTACCTCACACACATCCAAAAAATCCTTATCCTACCTTCTCTCCCTTCCCTATGAATCACCCATATTATCCAACATTCAAGCCATGCTACTAAATAAATTAGTCATGCTTTAACAAAATAGCCAAGTTTGTAGTTAATGCATCCTACTATGCACACTTCTGCTTAACACTAAAGCTCAACTGGCTAGAACTGCTTAAATCACCTTACATTCACTCACCTTCAAATTGCCCACAAAATACACAAACCATACACACATGCCCTTCTCTATAAAACAAACCTTCTCAAGCACTACTCCCCACCACATTGCCTTCACTCAGGTAATCAGAGCCTACCAATAACTTCCAAATCCTGTAATCCAGCTGGAAACTCACTATACTCATCCTATATTAACAGACAGTGGAACTTGTTGCCTATCCCACTAAAACAGGACAGCTGTGCATCTAGCTAGGACAGCTATGCATTTAGCTTTAAGCACAACCTAAAATAGCACCTAGACTCCTCCAGACTCTGTTCTTGTTTACAGCCTGAATGACACACATTCTCTCTCTCAGATCTCTAGATTATCATCGTCAACCCCCAACTTTCCAGCTCTCCTACCTTAACCTGTAAATATAAATGAATCCTATCTATATTTATAACTGTACATTGCTTTTCATCGCTCCTTTATAAATTAAATTTGTATATTACTGTATATGTAAATGCAACCTGATTATTATTGAATAACACTCCTACAGAAATCAAAATGTATTAACCTCTGTTTTGACTGCATTTCCCATGGCCGATTCTAAAATCCTTTTCTACCGTTAAGAAACTGATGATTTTTCCCTGTAAATTCTTTAATTTTTTTGCAACTCTAATAGAGCTTTTCTTCCTGACCCTCCACTGAAAATGGGTCACAGTCCCGAGATGGTCCAGCCCAGTAAGAAAAGGCAATAAATAAGACCCAAAAACAGTATTCTTCCAAGTGCCACAAGGAAGGGGAAACTGCAGGCTCAAAGGGAAATGGAGTTAATTTCTCCAGAACAAAATTAATGCATCTAATACATCTGCTAATAGCCTCTATTAGCTTTATAATTCCTGCAAGAATTAGCATACTCTAAGATCCTCAATTTGTTTGTGAAGACTTTTTCAAGCATTTGCTCCATCAATTGCCAATTTTCTTTAACTATTACCATGCATTTTTCTAACTCTCATGTAATAATTTTGTAAGTTTTCTTAATTTTGTATTTTATAATGCTGTAATCTGTAATACTGTACTGTTTTGGAGCTTTTCTCCCCAGGACTCTGTTGAAAATGACCTCCTCGTGGCCCAATGGACCATCCTGGCAAACAAACTGCAAATAAATAAATACACCAAGAAGGAAGAATAGGTTTTCTTGTGAGCCAAATATGAAGGATGCCTTTCAAAAATTGCTTGATTTCAAAACAAGAATCAAGGAGTGGATTCTAAGGCAGACAGAAAAGCAGAAATGCCTGAGAAATTAGCTTTAACAGATGAATATGCCAGACCAGAATTGAGCAAATAAGAAAGGACCAGAGGAATACCCACAGAAAAGGGGTCCAGGTCATGCTGGAGACACCAGATGGTCTAGCCACATGGGATTTTCTAGCAGTAGGTTTTCTGGTCTCCTGAAAACCCAAAGCACATCCTCAGAAAACTGGTAAAGGAATAGGTTCATAGGTTCATACTAGGCTATCTGCCCTAGGGCATTTATAAGCCTAGCCAGTGTGTGTTTGGCTTTTGCCACCCATTTTGCTATGCCTTTTTTTGAGGTTAGTATACTGTGCCTCTGTCTAACAGTGACACAGAAGTGATAGCCGGGGGTAAACCTACGATCTCCCATCCACTCATCAAGATTCCTCTTGAAGAGAGACAATGTGGGACTCTGCCTAACCTGGACTGGGATTTTATTCCAGAGTGAAGGGAGCCTCTGGGTTATGAATCTGTCCCTCCAGCATGTCCTATTTATTTCAGTGCTGAGGTTCAAGTCTCTCGAGCGCGTAGCTCGATGGGATTTGGATTTTCTGAGGTGCAGCATGTCCATTAATTCTGGGTTGGACATGGCTTTATACGTCAGGCACAGATCGCCTCTGAACAGGTGGTATGCCACTGAGTAGAGCTGGAGTTTCTTTAACTGGGCAGCATATGGCATCTGTTTGAGCCCTTTGATCCTCTTGGTGAGGTACTTTTGGGGTCTTTCCAGTTGCTGCAGGTGTCTGTTAAGGTACATCCCAAAGGGCATTGTACTCAATTATGGGCCTGATGAGGGATGAGTAAAGAGGCGATGACCTCCCTGATCTAGATGTGAATCCCTTCATGATTAGGTGGGCTATATAAAATGTTTTTCTAACCACTTTGGCCATGTGGTTGTCAAATGAGAGATTGCTATCAACTTGGGTCCCCAGGTCCCTAATGACTTCTTCTGTACTTAATGGATTACCACCTATGTGGTAATTTGTGGGCACTTTGTTTTTGCCAAAGGGATGACTATACACTTTTTGGCGTTTAGCTTGAGGCCATGGCTCTGGCACCAGTTGTCTGTTTCTATGAGGCCCTTTTGGAGGATGCTTGTGTCGGCTGGAGAGTTGATTATGGTGCCCAGTTTGCAGTCATCTGCGAACTTGGTCAGCCACAGTCCTTCCGTGTTGGCCTGTACCGAGAAATATATACCGAACAAGAGAGGTCCCAGGACTGAGCCTTGTGGGACGCCACTTGTAACTGGTTTGGAGTCTGACATGGCTCCAGCAATTCTAACCATGTGGGTTCTGTCCTTGAGCCAGTTTGCAACCCATCTAGTGACATAGGGGTTTATATTTAAGCTGGTGAGCTTATCTATAATGCCCGAGTGGGGTATTGTATCGAAGGCTTTTGCGAGGTCCAGGTAGGCTGTGTGGACCACCTTCGCCTCGTCAATGGCCTTGGTGACTGTTTCAAAGAAATCGACCAGGTTTAAGAGGCAGGATCTGCCCTTAACAAAGCCAAACTGGGTAGGATCCAGTGTCTGTAGGTCCCCAATATCTTTATTTATGAGGTCCATGATGATCCTTTCCATAGCTTTGCAGACCAAGCTAGTCAGGCTTATGGGGCGATAGTTTCCAGGATCCGTTGAGGCACCACCTTTGTGGAGAGGGACCACTGTTGCTGTACCCCACTCTTTGGGTACATATCCTGTAGTAAGGCTAAGATTGAACAGTAGTTTTATGTTTGGGTTTAGCTCTTCTTGGAGTTCATGTAGGGCGCAGCCCGGGACACCATCTGGTCCCATTGATGCTGTGTTTTTTGCTTTGGAGAGGGCGGCTCTTACCTGAGCATCTTAGATGTCAGGGGGGCAGCACTCTGTTGGGATAGATATTTGCCCTTTTGGTGGGGAGAGGGGGGAGAAGTTTGCACTGAACCTGTCAGCTAGGATGTTGGCAATGTCTGTGGGCTTGGTGTATTTTTTGTCATTTTGGACCAATTCTGAGCATGTCTGGGAATTCCCACCCAGGTTCCTAACATAACTAAAGAAAGCCTTGTGATTAAGGATGTCCTGTGCAATTTTTCTCTCAAAGCTGGCCTTAGATGATTTTATGAGTGCCCGTAGTTTTTTGCTAATACTGATCAGAGATGCCTTCCCTTTTTGGGATTTTGCTCCATCATGTAGTAGCTTCCTCCTTCTATTGTATAGTTTGTTTATGGCTGGGGTCCACCAGAATCAAAACCCAAAGAGTCAACTAAAGTGTGGGCAAGTGAAGTTGAATGAGAAATCAATTGTCATGTGTGAGAATCCATCTTGTGAGGTAACTTGCGATGATTATCCATGGCCAGATGAAATAGGAGGAGGAACCAGTGCTGCCTGTGCCAAAAGGTAGTCACAACCAAGATTTTAGGCCTGTCCCACATGATTTTTAGCAAGGCGTTTGGTAATGGAGAAAGATAGGAATAGGCATACAGAAACACCCCTTTCCAGGAAAATTATAGAGTGCCTTGGCACTCTGGAACACAACTGAGGAAGACGTCTGTTCAGGGGGGAGGTAAAAAGATCTACTGGAGGAGTACCCCATCTATGTACTATGTGCAGGAATACCTCCTTGTAAAGCATCCATTCGTGAGGATCTGTTCTGGAACAGCTCAAAGTGTCCATCACAGGGCTGTGCTCTGAGGGAATGTAAACCACCTACTAGAGATGCTCTATATCAGCAAGCCTAACTCCTAATGCACTACCTGCTCAAAAGGCCTAAATCTAATATGTGATATCAACAAAACCTGCTGGAGAGACAGGTTTGTTTCCCACAGGGTGACTCGTTTCTGGAATAGACTTCCCACACATGTTAAACAGAGCACCTCGCTGACCCCCTTCAAGCGCAACCTTGATGAGCGGATAGGAAACCACAAATTTGTCCCATGGGTTCCACCTGTGTCCCAAACTGGCAGGGGTGACAGGTGCTGATTGAGGTTTCTTTTTGTGGATAAACTCTTGGCCCTGAGGCCCTTCCAAGCTAGCCATTAGCCTAGTAACCTCCTATGATCCTACAAAGAATTAATTGACGGCTGACCACAAAATCCCAAGCCTGAAAAGCCAGCCTGCAAGAAAGATATGACTTTGTGCCCCCTTCTTTACTGATTTACCAAGTGACTATGGTAGTGTCTGAGAAAATCCTTACAGGATATGGAACCCAAATAAACTGGAAGGCATCAAGGGCCATAATGACAGCCGTTATCTCCTTGATGTTGATATGGTCTGCCAGTTGCTGATGAGACCAAAGTCCCTGGACCATAAGGTTGTTGTAGGAAGCTCCTCAACCTTGATTGGATGCATCTGTGTTCAGCTCCTGACTGGGAAGAGGAACCTGAAAAGCTAGAACTAAATTCAGGGAAATTTGATGAATCCACCAATGCAGCTTCATCCTGAGACAGAGCAAGAGAGTGTAACAGGAAAATCCAGAGAATGACGGTGTTGAAAGCAAATACTCTTGAGATATCACTAAAATTTTCCCATATGGAATCTGGTGGATGAAACCATGAGAATAGTGGATGCCATGAACCATACAGCACACAGAAATTCCCCTGAAGGAAGGATTGGAAGAGAGAGAGAAGAGACTGAAAATAAGCAGTCAAAGAAGGGACCTTGGGGGGTGGGAGACAAGCCATCATTAGTATGGTCTGAATCCTGCATCCCAGAAACACTCAGTCTTGAAAGGGAGTCAACACAGACTTTTTTGAGATTTATGGTGAACCCCACAATGTGAAGCAGAATAGTGAATTGCAAATCCCAAAGCAGGAGCTGCTGAGAAGAAGCCTGAATCAAAAGGCCATCCAAATAGGGGAATTTCTGAATTTGTTGAAGTCTACAGAAGTTACCATGAGGCCAGAAATTTGGTGAAGACCCTCTGAGCTGTAGAAAGGCCAAAAGACAAAGCATTGAACAGATAATGTGTGAAAGAAATGGAGAAACATATAAACTTCATGAAAAGAGGATGAAATGTAGTAAGCATCTTTCAAATCCAGGACACCAGAAAATCCTGAAGGACTTTTAGAAAGGTGTTGAGAAAGAAGACCTCTAGAAAGGGCCATACCCCCTCCTTCCTGGTAAATAGAAACATATTGGAGTAAAATCCCCTGCCCCACTGGGAAGGGGAAACAGGCTAGATGATTCCCTACAGCAAAAGATCCTGAAGCACCAAAGGAAAGGGGGACACAGCTGGCAAGGAAGATGAAGAGGATGAGGAAGGCCTGAGAATGGGAGAAGGGACTTCCAAGCCATAAAATAACCATTCTGGATAATGGAAGGCAACCAAGTGTCTATGGTTAGCTGCTGCCAGACAGGAAAAAAAAACAGTTAACTGGAGGGGTAGATGAATCTTCCCGTGGGGGTAGAAGTGGCTGAATGTCAAATGGAAGCAGATTTTGTCAGAGAAAGCAAGCTTTTGACCCTTAGCACCCTGAAAAGGTTTTCAGAAAAAACTAACTTGGAAGACCATTTACCTCTAGAAAGCTGCCTAGGTTGCCTATGGACAAAGGAAGGCTTAGATGGACAATTTCTCTGAAATTTATGAATAGGAAAAAGAAAGATTTGTTTCAGATCCTGCAAAACTGTAACCTTATCTCGAAGGAACTTAAGACGTTATGCATCTGCAGTCCCAGAGACTCTGGTTGTCCAAAGGGGAATCCAAGAATTTAGCCTTGATGTCCTCAGGAAGAGCCTGTAGGAGCAACCAAGAGAACCTCATCACACATGCAGCAGCCCTAGGGAGGCATCAGCAGCATTATAACTGCATTTAATAGAAATGACAAACCACCTGATAAGCAGAACTCAAACGGGGAAATAGCAGAAGTCTTTGCCTCAGAGTCAGGCATACCAGTCAGAGTTCTCCCAAGCTTAGAAAGAAAAGCCGGTACGTACCAAGTCATATGGCTCAGGTAGTTCATGGCCCCGACAGCTGTGGGAGCAGAAGCGTATACTTTTTTTCCACACTTCTCCACAGCATGACTGTCCTTATCAGAAGGTGAAAGCTTAGAGAAGGAAGACAATAACTTAGATGGTTTATTAGTAGCCACAGGTATAACAGCCAGATCAGAGGAAGAACTTTTAACAAAGTTTCGAAACTTTACAGAACTTGCATCAGGCTTCTTAGGAGCAGGATGCTGGGAATCAGGGACATGAGGAATTGAAGAGAAAGTGTCCAGAAGGGCATTCAAGACTGGAGGTATAGCAGAAGACCTAGCAGAATCTATTTGCAAGAACAATCCAACTTAAAGTGTTCCAACATAAGAACCACAGTATCCCCAAAGGACAATTCTTCCATAGGGGAACAGAAGAAAGTGAATCCTCTTCTGCAGGCCCCAGGGCAAGAGGCGTGTGGATTTGAGAAAAATACTAAAGTAACTACTCACTGGAGTCTAAATAAAACTCTTCTCTAGAGGAATCAGATTCCCTGGTATGTTTGGAAAAAGCAGAAGACCAGGGAACAGAGGCAGGAGCAGACAATCTTTATGGATGCTTCTAAGCCATAAGTGCACTGAAAAGTCCCAGAGTGAAATACAGCCATTCCTTTTGAGGATCCTTAGCCACAGGAGCTGCATGCATGGTATTCTGCTTCTTTTTTTAAAGGACTATCAGCTTTAACAAATCTAGGAGGTTCAGAGCCCTGCCTAGATTCAGTGAGGATACCAGACACCTCTTCCCTAACAAGCATTTGAGGAAACCCCCTAGGCCCCTCCAATATAACTAGCCGTGGTTCCCCTCCATATCTGCAGCAGACACAGGAACAGCCTTGGCAGATGTGCGAGTAGGCAGCCCTGTGTCACCCACCAACTGGGTCAAAACAGAGGGAGTTGACACAGGGACCAAACAAGATGGAGATGTCTGAAGAAGCTGGACAGCCACAGAGTTGTTGTGCACCTTTTTGGCCTTTTTCTTAAGTGTTGGCTGAACATTGCAGAGGGCAGATTCAATGGCCATGGTACCGTGAGCAAATAATTTTAGATGCTGATTTTCCTAGTAAATGGAAAGGGACAACAGACAACTGTGGGTAGTCTTAGGGACAAACACCTGACAGATCACAGAGTATGGTCATGCATAGCACCCAAGCAAAAAAGGCAATGTTCATGTTCATCTTTATAAGGAATCTGCCTCCCACACACATTTTCCTTTCCTGGATGACATGTAAAAGGGTAAAACCAAAAGAAGAAAAAAAATGAAGGAAGAGACCCCAGTGGGGCACTTATCTGTATCAGGCTAGGTAGCAGAGCCAACTCACAGAATGTCTTGCAGACCAAATTCAAGGTAGCATTCAGACTGGTGGCAAAGAAGTTCTAAGGATTAGGTGCTCATACATTAGATATGCACCTTACACCTCGATTCACATCTGAAAATGTAAAATTATATGCTTAAGATTGACTCTTCAACTAACAAAAACAGCACACATAGTAGCTTGCAACCCTAGCTGTATATCCTTTTCCATTAGCTGTAACCAGCTTGCTGACCAAAAGATAATGCTGCAGCCACTTCAAGTTACTGCAGCAGTTAACAATACAACTCCATACTACTTGTACTGAACATATACAACTCCTAGCACAGCAGGCATTACAGTTGTAAACGATATTTTTCATAATAGAAGATCTTCAAAGAGAATCATAAAATTTAGGTTAACTCACTTTTTGCTATCTGAAATCTAGCTGAATTTTTCAAGTAATGTCTCTTCCACATGAGGTGGAGTTTATAAAACTGGTTTAAAAGCTTTTGTGTTATCTGATTGCTTCAAGGCTTGCTGACTTAAAAATAGTTTCTGTTTGTAAATTCTTGCATACACTGTTGGAAACTCCTGGGTTCTTGCTGGGTTCTTGCTGGTGTGATTCTCAAACAATCTGGAAATATATAGCTGATTGATAAGTATATTTCTTGGCATTTTAACCTTTCAGAGATCTACATCGTCTTAATTTTGCCTGACTGAATTATTGTTTGTCTGACTGAACTATTTTATATATTTTCTGGCATTGTTTTAGGTTTCTCATCTGTCCTGAAATTGTCCACTTCCTCCCACCCTATTCTTGTAGAGCTGTTTTAGTTGGTGGCTTTGCAGCTGCCTGCCCCTATTTTAAATTTGATCTGGGACACCCCTCCCAGTCTGATGTTCACTCTACTTAATAGAGAGAGAACATTTGAGAAGGCCAACCCACTTAGGTTCTTAACCTCTGCTCCTCCTTCCTCTCTCCTTGTACTTTACTAAAAAAATTGCACTTTATTTTGCTTTTGCCTCTTCTTAACAGTACTCCATTGCATTTTTTTCTGCTGCATTTATTACTGCTTAGTAGTAGCCAGATTAAATTGTAACTGTTATTCTAAGCCTTTCGGTTTAAGCACTTTGGCTTCAGACCAGTTTTACATTGAGATGGTTTGTGGTCTGCAATGTTGTGGCAGGACAGGTAGCTTACATCCTTCTAAATTGGGAATTGCTGATTGAAGGCTCAGTGTCTGTTATTCTAAAAGTGTATACATTCTGGTTTAACCACTTGGGCTTCAGGCCAGTTATTTTACATTAAGAAGGTTTCTGGTCTGCACTTGTGTGAAGAGAGGTTAGATTCTGCCCTTCTGAGCTGGGAATTTCTGGTAAAAGGAATATTGTGCCCGCTTACTTGAACTGTTTCTTTATGAAATTGGTGCGCCTTGTTTGCTGTAGCATAGACTAGATTCAGGCATGCTGAATCTAGCTTTGTTTGTATAACTTGAGCACTAATCCAGGCAATCTTTTTTGGAGAAGGTTCCCCTGCACCCTTGTGACAGGAGTGTGCAGTTAGAACTTGTCTGATTGAAGACTGCTGGAACAGGGCTAAGTTTTGAGCTTTTTTACTGGTTAACTGGGTACTTTATTTAAATCAGTTTGCTCGTTTTCTATTGTTATATAAAAAAAAAAAAAAAAAAAAAAAAAAAAAAAAAAAAAAAAAAAATCGCACTTTATTCATCTGCTTTTACTGTATTTGTGTTTCTTCCTACTTTATTGCATTTATTCTGCTGCATTTATTACTGCTTGTTAGTAGCCTAATTAAACTGTAACTGTTATTCTTAGCCTTTGGTTGAAGCACTTGGGCTTAAGACCAGTTGTTTTACATTAAGAAGTTTGTGGTCTGCACTGTTGTGGCAGGACAGGTAGCTTACATCCTTCTAAGCTGGGAGTTGCTGACTGAAGGCTTAGTGTCTGTTATTCTAAGTGTATTAGTTCTGGCTTAAGCACTTGGGCTTCAGGCCAGTTATTTTACAATAAGAAGGTGTGGTCTGCACTCTTCTGGGAGGAGAGGGTAGATTATGCCTTTCTGAGCTGGGAGTTTCTGGTTAAAGGCTTGTTGTGCCTGCTTATTTGAACTGTTTCTTTCTGAAATTGGCATGTCTTGTTTGCTGTAGCATAGACTAAATTCATACCTGCTGAATCTAGCTTTGCTTGCACAACTTGAGCACTAATCCAGCCCATCTTTTTTGGAGAAGGTTCCCCTGCACTCCAGTGGCAGGAGTGTGCAGTTAGAACTTGTCTGATCGAAGACTGCTGGAATGGGGCTCAGTTTTTAGCTTTTTATTGGTTAATTTGTTTAAATCAGTTTGCTCATTTTCCTACTGTTATATTAATAAAAATATATACACTTTATGCATCGCCACTTAGCTAGGGTTAAACTATTCCTGGCACCATAAAATCTTCTCTTCAAATTTTCCCTTAAAACTAGCCGTTTTTTTTTTTTTTTTTAGTTTTAGCACTCAAATCTGTTTCTATGAGCTCAGCACTTGTTCAGAACTCATTGTAAGCATTAAATAAGCTACAAATTACTACAGCACTCAACTTTCCTCACTTGTCTAGAGGAAAACAGTTTTTAGTACTTAACCACCTATCCAGGCATGTCTAAGGGTCAGCTCCTGGTCCTGTCTACCTGATGAATCTGGGCAAAATTGAGGAAATGCAGCAATTGCCTCATCTACACAGACAACCCTCTCCTCCTACCACCCAACACTACAAACTGTGAGAGATGCACTTATACAGCCAAATTAGAAGCAAAGCTTTCATCACCCAAGACTAGACTAGACAGTCAAGACGAGAAGGTAAACATTTGCACCACACCACACTCATCACACAGTCCCTCAAAACCTACACCACCAAAGCACACACACAGCAAGAGAAAGCACACACCTACATTCGCAGATGTTCTCAAAAATCTGCTCAAGCAACAGAGACCTCCAAAGCAGAAACACATGCAACCTCCAACCCCCAACACAACCCAAATGACACATAGCCCACAAACTCAGTGTGCCATTCAACCACAGCCCATAAGGTATAACAATGTACCCAACACTCAAGTCATAGGTGACTCTATAGTAAGGCACACTGATGTTCTAGTCACCAGGCTAAACAAGGAGTAAGTTGCTGTCAGCTGCCTGTCAGGTGCCAGGATCCGCCACATAATGCATGCACTCAGGTCACTCCACAACAAGTACAAATATGACTCTGTCATTGTCCATGTTGGTGTGAATGACCTGAGACGTACCTCCCTGGACTACATAAAAAGAAACAGGAGGAGCTCTCCGATCTTGTAGCCCAGGCAGTTAGGACCCTAGCCCTGAGTAGCATCCTGCCATCACCCAGAATGACGCCACAGTAGAAGGACAAAATGATTGACTTCAACAATTGGCTAACCTTCTGGTGTCATTCTAAGGGGATCCAGTATCTGTCTGCCTGGGATGACATGATCGACAGACCACGATGCTTTGCCAGAGATGGCCTGCACTTGTCGACCTTGGGATTCCGGATACTGGCCAAGGCTCTTGCCAACCCTATAGTGCTTTTTTTAGGCAAGGTTCAAATGACAAACTCACCACCGTAACAGGTACAAGCAAGCAAAATCTGAGGGTAATGCTACTCAATGCTAGAAGTCTAAACCTCAAAATGCATTCACTCGAGGCACTCTAAAATGGAGAACATCGACATCTATGCAGTGACAGAGACCTGGTTCAAGGCTCCAGAGAGCAGCCCTGCATTACCAGGCTAATTCATACCACACCTTTCGGCCACCTAACCTGGTCCGAAACACTAAAGGTGGAGGCGTGTCCATATTCATTAAGGATATCCACACCTCCAGGCTTGCTGCTCAGCATAAAGTATCCAAGATGATCCAAGAGCAACTAACTCTGGGCAACACCACAATCCAAATTGTAACTTGCGACAGATCCCCCACCATGCCCCAGGATTCCCACTCCTCATTTCTTGATACACTGGAAAATATTAGGGTACAACCCAACAACCTAATAATGGACGATTTCATCTACCCCACCATTAACTGGGAAAACTACTCTTGTGCCAACTCTTTTGCTCAACGTTTTCTGGAATTCATAAATTCCAATGCCTTGGATCAACCAAGCCACACCCCCACCAGGGCCAGCAATATCCTAGACCTGGTCATTACCAACATGGGCAACCGGTGTTCCACACCAGAGTTTAATTCCTTGTTGGTCAGATCTGACCACAAGCGAATCAGCCTAGACATCCACATCCCGCCCCCACCCCCCATTAGGGAAACCACCGTAAAAAAACTCTCCAAAGCCAACTTCACTCTTAAGACAAAAGTGGAAAACTTCATGACACCCATGCAGATGGACAATAGAAGTACGACTGTTCAATCCTACACAAATGCACTTTATAAGCACTTACACAAGTGCATGGATCGTGCTAGCCCTAACAGAACCAAGATGCTATCCCCCCAAAAAAGGAAGCCAATCTGGTGGTCCCTGCCATAAACAAACTCTACAACAGAAGAAAAACTGATGCAAAAAAAAAAAACTAAAGGAGTAAAATCCCTTGACTGGAAGAACTCCCTGGTCAGCCTCAGTAAGAAGCTGAGATCCCTCATAAAATCCTCCAAAGCTAGTTATAAAAACAAAAAATTGCCACTAAGTCTAAAGACAACCACAAAGCATTCTACAGCTATGTCAAGAATCTCAATGGCGACACTCAGATCTGCTCTGGGTAACAGCGCAATGGCACTAAATATACAGAACCAACTGATATTGCCAAGATCCTGGCAGATAGTTTCAATGCTACCTTTACCCCCCCCCCCAAGGGCCCATCTCTATACCAGAAGAATGCAAAGTTCCTGTAATCACGGCTGCACAGGTAAAAACCACACTCTCCAAAGCCAAGAACACAGCATCCATGGGACCCAACATCCCAGGCTACGTTCTACATGAACTACAAAATGAACTGACACCCCACCTAAGCACCATGTTCAATCATAGTCTCACCTCAGGCTTTGTGCCCACTGAATGGTGCACAGCGACTGTTAAAGGGGGAGCCACCATGGACCCCGGGAACTACCACCTCATTAGTCTAACGAGCCTGGTCTGCAAGGCCATAGAATGTATCATCATGGAACTTATAAACGAAGATCTCCAAACTCTGGACCCCACCCAGTTTGGATTTGTAAAAGGCAGATCATGTCTCCAAAACCTGATAGACTTCTCTGAAGCAGTCACCAAAGCCGTAGACAAGAGTAAGGTGGTTCACACAGCCTATCAAGCTCTCGTCAAGGCTTTTGACACCATCCCCCACTCTGAAATTATAGATAAACTCACTACTAGGTATAAATCCCTATGTCACAAGATGGGTTGCCAACTGGCTCACTGACAGAACCCACACTGAAAGTAGCAGACTCCAAATCCGACTTCAGACCAGTGACAAGTGGAGTACTACAGAGTTCAGTCCTGGGTCCTCTCCTGTTTGGTATCTACTTTTCTGAAATGCAGGCTACCACAGAAGGTCTTTGGCTACCGAAGTTCGCAGATTACTGCAAACTGGGAGCCATAACTGAAACTCCTAACTATGTGTACATTCTACAAAGGACCTCACTGAGACAGATGCCTGGTGTCAAAGCCATGGCCTCAAGCTCAATGCCAAAAAGTGCACTGTCATCCTCTTTGATAACTCTGTACCCACGAGCTACCACATAGGTGGTAGTCTACTTAACACCGAAAATGTGATAACAGACCTTGGGACACAGGTGGAAAGTAGTCTCTCCTTTGATAATCACATTGCCACAGTAGTCAGGAAATCCTTCTACGTGGCACACCTCATCACAAAAGGTGTCTCATCCAGGAGAGAAAGTGGTCATTGTTCCTCCTACTCGTCACTCATTAGACCTATTATAGAGTACAATGGCCCTTTTGGTATGTACCTCACAAGACATCTACAACAACTGGAAAAGCTGCAGTAATACCTCACAATGAGGATTACTGGCCTCAAACAGATGCCCTATGCAGACCATCTCAAAAACTCCAGCTTTACTCCGTTGCATATTGCCTACTCAGAGGCAATCTCTGCGTAACATAGAAAGCTATTTCAAACCCAGAGCTGTTGGACATCCCTCCGAGCTACACACTCTAGGGACCTAAACCTTGTCACCACAATAAACAGAACATGCTGGAGGGATAGACTTCTGTCCCAGAGACTTTTTTTACTCTGGAACAAACTACCTATCTATATCAAACAAAGCTCCTCATTAGCACTCTTCAAGAAAAATCTTGATGATTGGATGGGAAATAGGAAATTCACCCCAGGGGATCACCTCTGTGGCTCTGTCCGACAGGGGCACAGGAAAATAATTTTCTTGGGTGGGTAAGCCAGGGTACCTTTTTGGCTAGGCTTGTATAGGCCCCTAGGGCCGATAGGCTAGTACCTACCTATGAACCTATGAGGACTAAAGCAGACCTCACACCTTTGAAGCTGCTAATGCAGGCATTGCCAGCCTCTTACATGTGCTCAATTTCATTCTGGTCTTCCATCAGTTTTTTTTAGTTAAAACGCCCAGCAGGAAAACACTTCTGACAGGTAAACATCCAGAGATGAGACAAATTGTGCAACTCACACAAATGAAACAGAGACATTATTGTAACATTCAAAGGATAGAAGTAACCGTATACAAGCTCACAAACATTGCAGGGGGATGAAAAGAAGACTTTATTGTTACACTTACCTCTCCACAAAGAAATGTTATGGTGAACACCTTAAACAACTTTACTACCTTCTTTAAGGAAGGTCACTGTAGGCCACGGTGGTGCAGCGGTTAGCGTTGCCGCCTCACAGCAAGAGGTTTTCTGGTTCGATTCTCGGCTGGGGTGCCTTCTGTGCAGAGTCTGCATGTCCTTCCTGTGGTCACGTGGGTTTTCTCCGGGTGCTCCGGTTTCCTCCCACATCCCAAAGACATGCTGTAGGTGGATTGGACACTCTAAATTGGCCCTAGGTGTGTGTGTGTGTGTGTGTGTGTGTGTGTGTGTCTTCTGTGGAAGGTTGGGCGCCGGGCTGGCAACTCGACACTGTAAAACTCCACTGCCAATCGTGAGCGGACAGGTGATCCGCTGTGGCGACCCCTCACCAGGAAAAGCCGAAAGAAGAAGACTGTAAGAGTAAATGATAACATTTAGATACCAAACAACTCAACCTTTATGAGTACTTGTATCTAACATATGCTCAGAATTTGAATTATTACACAATATAACTGTACTCAAAATATTTGAAATAAACAGACAGACACCATACATGTTTGTTGTCGACAACAAACTCAGAATTGACCAACACATAGCCATCACAATTAAGAAAATTCACGTTAAACTTGGCTCACCGTACAGAAGCAAGCCATTCCTCACAGTCAATAACAGACTAGCCATATCCAGAATCTTCCTCCTCTTTACACTCCTCTATGCTTTCCCATTCTTTACCAACTTAAAAAAAAAAAAAAAAAAAAAAAAAAAAAAATCAGACTTTACCAAACTGGAAATTTGCTACAAGAAAATAGCCCACTTCACAGCCAACCTTCCCCCATCAAACCCATCATTGTATGCTCTACATAAAATTAAACTGGCTCGAGCTAACTAACCTTCTCCATCTCTACAAACTTAAATTCACATACAATATCATCTTCCATCCTGACAGTTGCGCATCCCCTCAAGGAACTTGTTCCCTATTCATGCCCACGATGTCTAAGATCTGCAGACAGACTTGCACACAGTAAACAAAGCTAACACTACTCACCGTGAAGCCCTATTTTCAAATCAAATAGCCAAATTATGGAACGCTCTACCCCACACCCTCCAAAACACACCTGAATCTACCAATTTCAAACTACTATTTGACAAGCTATCCAAAAACTGGCATTACTCCTATGTCAAACCTGACTGGCAAGATATCTATAACTCTCTCACCATACTGTCCACTCCTTACCTCATTTTCTCCTTCTCCTCGGCATTACTATTGTTCATAATATATATATATATATATATATATATATATATATATATATATATATATATATATATATATGTATGTATAGTTACACTTCAGATCGAACGGCTGAAATATCGAAGATCATATGGTCGAGACCATACGATCAATATTTCATAAGATCGATCTTCTAAAACTGTAAAAAAACAAATAAAAGAAGACGTTACTGCAGGGGGGCAAGCCCCCCCCTGCACCCCCACACCCCCCTACTTAAATATACCAACTCCGAGATTGCCCTACACTGACAATACAGCTCGGACCGGGAACTTTTCCTATTCCCTGCTGTAGCGCAATCTCAGGAGTTGGTATATTTAAGTAGGAGGGGTGAAACCTTCTTTATTTGTTTTTTTTTTACAGTTTCAGAAGATCGATCTTCTGAAATATTGATCATAATGGTCTTCGATATTTTAGCCGTTCGATCTTCTGAAGTGTAACTATATATCACAGTACTAATTGTATTATTCTCGCAGTGATCTTTACTAAAATGCTTATGTGATTTTCTTTTTCACAATCTATTTTGACCAGAGAGGAGGTGAAAATATGAGGTGTTCTTTGCCCTGTTTTGCCTTGAAAACCACTTTCTGAAACAATTAATCCAAGGGAATGAGAAAATGCCTGTTCTAGCAGTTTCATGAGTGAGTAGACAGCAAATGCTGAGGGCAGACTACTGAGAAGAGAGAGAGAGACTACTGAGAAGAGAGAGAGAGAGAGTCCCTTCTAGCATGCATCAACAAGTCTTGACAAGTCTATGGATTCAGTTTCAGTTCATGAACCAGAGTTACCTGCCTGGATTTTATGGCCCTGGAAAATGTACTGCACAGAGGAAAAGGCTGTTGGTGTAACTCACAGCTGTGATGCTGTCTGTAATGATTTGAAAGAGACTTGGATGGAAGATATCCTGAAAAGTTTATACTGCTTCTATTTCTTTTAGGATGATGTGAAAGACTGTTCCTTTTGACATTAGTTACACAGTCCTGACAGACTGCTCAAGTAGGCTCCCCGAGCATAACAGGCATCTGTTGCTGTACCACTGCAGAAAGAACGTGCATCCATTTTGAACAAGTTGAGAGGGCCCATCCATCAAGCAAGTTCTCTGTACAGGTTTAGGAAGATGATTACAGAAAACAGCAATGGACCCATGATTACAAATATTCCTCAAGGTCCACTGTGACATTTGCATGTAGAACATTACTCAAGGCAGTAGGAAAAAGCAGGATGACATATGCTACAACACTATTTTTCAGCAAATGCCTGCTACTGACAGAATTTGGTCACTGTATTCTGAAATTTCTTCTCTTTCTCTTGGGGAAGGAATACTTTGATCTGGACATACTATGACTGCTCCAGAGGGTTATTAAGGACTTCTTGTAGTTTAGTGTAAATCCCAAAGGATTGCATCAAACAGACTGTCAGACAACTGTGTTGCTTTATCAGATCCCAAGCAGGAGTTATTAGACAATTATCCAAATAAAGGAAGTCTGCTACATTCTGAGATGATCACACAAACTAAACATTTGGTAAATACTCTGGAGGGCTGTGGACAGTTCAAATGGCAAAGTGAAGAAGGCAAAAAATGGAAAATAATGATGAGATGTGTGAAATCTGATGTACTTGCTGTGAGAATAACATTAACAGGATATGTGTAGATAACCATCTTCTACATCCAGACTTACCATGGAGAATCTGTCCTTTAAGAAAGTCAGCCACATCCCTATTCTTGTTTGAACAAATCTGCTCAGGTCTGTCAAATATAGTACTAGACTCTCATTTTCTGGGAACAGAAACAGCCTGAAATACACTCCTCAACCTTTATGAGTCAGTGACTCCCATTATACTGTTTTAATAACACTTTAGCCATCAAAGCAAACACTCAGTAACCTAGCTTAATGGAGTCAGAGCAAAGGAACAAGCCTGAGTTTATTAAGAAATTCTACTGCATTGTGTTGAAACAAATGTTTGTGACTCACTCTTTTGCCTGTGATTATCTGATGGAAAAAGGGCAGATTGTTCCAAAAACTTCCTTCCAAGGGCAATGGGGAAGGGAAGACGGCATGCAATCAGACATGTGCTGATAAAAAGAAGTTATGTTCTCACCATAATGTTCCATCGGAGTTGTTGCTTTTCATTTGTCTTCAACCTGTGGGTGCCGGATCAGACTCGGCCGCATTTTCTAACATCAGATCCAAGCTCCAAGCTCCTTCCCTACCCATAATGCCTATATCCCTCCTCCCCTCAGATCGAGTTTGCTGCAAACCATAACACCCTGACCTAGCCAAGAGTCTAACATCTTGATAATAGTACCCTGAGTGCACTACAGGAAAGACAAAGGCTTGCCAAAGTAAGGGCCTTGTCTCATCCACCCAGTGAGCCACACAGCCCACAAAAGGTAGGGGGATGGAGGGAGGGATGGTTGAAAACAAATGAAAACAGCTCAGATGGAATGTTATGGTGAGTACACAACTTCTTTATCTGAAGTTGTTGTTTTCATTTGCTCTTTAACCTGTGGGACAGAGTCACCAACTACCATAAGACCCTGGGAGGTCCTCATGGAAGGATATTCCAAAGCATGGCAGAGCCAAAGGATGTCTTGGCCTCTAGACAGGAGATCCAACTTATAGTAGGAAATAAACATGTACGAAGATGCCCAAGTAGCTGCAGAACAAATATCATCCAAGGAAACCGTAGATCAAAAAGCTGCTGAAGTAGCCACAGACCTAGTAGAGTGCACCTTAATTTGGCGTGATGAAGGTAAGCCTTTGGCGGTATACGCCTGAATTATGCACTGAGAGATCCAACAAGCAATAGTCACCTTTGCCACAGGTTTCCCTAAGAAAAGATTAGAAAAGGAAACAAAGTTAATCTGACTTGCGGAAGGACTTTGTTCTATGCAGCTAAAAGCGCAACTGCCTATGAATGTCAAGCAACAGCAATGTATACTCTCCCTTATTATGAAAGTTGGAGAAGAAAGCAGGGAGATTTGATAACCGGATTAATGTTGGATTCCAAAGCCACTTTTGGGAGAAAGAAAGGGTTCATGTGTAAGTACCCTACCTTTATGGAACACCATATAAGGAGGCTCAACAGGTAAGGCCTGAATCTCAGACACTCTTTTGGCCGAGGTAACAGTGACCAGAAAAGCTGTCATCCAAGACAAACTGCAAATCCACTGTAGCTACAGGTTCAAAGGGGGAAGAAACCAAGGCTTGTAGAACTAAAGTATGATCCCAAGGGGGCATAGGGCCCTTGATTGGTACCAAAGTAAAAAGGTACCTTTCAAAAAGGCTTTACAAAGCTTGGAAGAAGCTACAGAAGCCGATTTGTCTCCTATGGGAAAACTGGAGATAGCTGCAAGCTGTACCTTTAACCATGGAAAAGCCAGCACCCTGATGAAAAACAACCACCAAAATTCCAGGATAGAGGGAACTGGAGCAGTGAAAGGATCCAAATTATGTTGGGACATCCATATCAAATAAAAAAACATTTCCACTTAGTGGATGATTTATGAGCCGCTACCAAAATCTTAACCGGAGAAGACAGCCTGGGAGTCCTAGCTACTACTGAAAATGGAGCAGCCAAGCTGTGAGCTTCAGACCGACTAGATCTGGGTGTGGGATCCCTGAGGGATGCAAGATCAGATCTGGCATCAGATCTAACGGCCAAGGAGGGCACAGTACATGAGACCACAAGAGAGGGGAAACAACCATACTTGGCGAGGCCAGAAGGGGGCAATGAAGATCACTAAACTCCCCAGCTGTCAAGCTTTCTGAATGAACTTTGGGATCAGGGGAAGTGGAGGATAAGCACAGAGAAGACTGGAGGGTCAAGCATGAACCAGAGCATCTCTAGGGACTCCACACTCCCCAGGGGGGGGCGGGTTCAGAGCGAAATACTCACTGGACTTCACATTGGAAGGAGAGGTGAAGAAATTGCAGCAAGGCTGACCCCACTTTAGGAAGATCTGTTCCACTACTGAAGGATTCAGAGACCACTCGTAATGAATCAGAACAGATCTGCTTAACCTGTCCTCCAGAATGCTGGACCTACCCGGAATGTGCGTTGCCAACAGAAAATGGCCGGTGGAGATCACCCACTCCCACAATCTCATGGTTTCACGACAAAGGGAGTTAAGACCTGGCTTCTCCTCATTTGTTGATGTACCAGACTACAGACATGTCTGTCTGGATAGCAATCATCTTTATGGGAAGATGGGCATGAAGAGCTTGCAACATCACTGCCCTCATCTCCAGGACGCTGATATGCAGTTTGGTCTCCAGAGAAGACCACATACCCTGGACTGTCCTTCCAATGCAGTGTCCCCTCCACCCAAGGGAGGTGTCTGTGGCCACTATGGTCATCGGGGCAGGGAGGATAAAGGGACGACCCAGAAGGAGATCCAGGGATTGAAGCCACCAGAGAAGCTCGAGACACATGAACTGACTGGGACAATGGTAGATCTAGTAAGGACCACTGGTTGCCAAGGTCCACTGGAAAACCCTCATATGCAGAATAGCCGTGGGGATGAGGGTGACTGTGGCCACCATGAACCCTAATGTCTGAAGAACTGATTCCACAGGGAGATATTGGGTTTGAACAATATACAGCACGTGTGAGGGATTGAAGTCTATCTGGGGTCAGAAAAAATCTTGCTCTGAATGGTGTCCAACCGAACTCCAATAAAGTCTATAGTTTGAACCGGATCCAATAGCGATTTGTTGAGATTTATACTTATGCCCGACTGATGGGCAGTTTGAAGAAGGAAGTCCCTCCTGGCTTGGTAGAGGTGATGCCTGATGAGGGCGAAAAGGAGCCAATCATCCAGGCAGGGGAAGACCTGGAACCCCTGCAGCCACAGGTGAACCGCCACCACTGCCATCACTTTGGTAAACACCCTGGGGGCAGTGGTGAGACCAAAGGGTAGCGCTCTGAATTGGTAATGACTGGCTCCCAGGCGAAAGCAAAGGAACCTCAGAGAACACCTGTTCATTTTGAAGCGACAATACGCATCCTGGATGCCCACCGAGCACATCCAGTAATTTTTCTGCAGAAAGGGCAGACTAGATTAGAGGATGACCATCTGGAATTTTGTCTTGGCAACTGACAGGTTTAGGGTTGAAAGATCCAGAATGGGTTTTAAGTCCCCCGTCTTCTTTGGCACTAAAAAGAACCTGGAATAGATGCCTAATCCGGACTGGTCTGGGAGGATGGGCTGGATGATTCGTTTCTCAAGCAGCTTAGAAATTTCCTGTGCTGCTTCCACCCTTTGCGTGGGTGGAACATCTGGGAGGTGTGTGAGCAGGACTGGCCTATGAATGAAGGGAATTGAGTATCCTCTGGATATGATTTGCAACACTCAAATATCATCTGTAATCGACTCCCAGGCTGTTGGTTGTAGCAAGAGATATCCCCAGACTACCTCCAGAGATGAGAAGTTGAGCAACCCTTCAGGGCTGCTGCGAGAGTCTGTCCAAGAATGAATCCCAAGACCCCTGGTTCCTCTTACCTTCTCTGCCATGTAGGGCTGTGTCTGTCATATCCCCCTCTGCCTCTGGGGAGTGCGACTCCTGAGTCTCATGGGAAAAGCCCAGAGACTTCTGGAACCACATCTTCGCCCCTGGCTGATTCTGGGAAAAGGATTGTTGAGGGGTTGAGAAGTGGATCCCGATGGCAGACAAGGTCTTCCAGTCTTTCTCCCGCTAGATCAACGTGTCTCAGTGTCTTTCTGAAAAAGAGTGGAACCATCATACAGTGCATTGGTGAAAGACACCATGAAGGGCTGCAAGAATGTACAAAGCTGGAGCCAGGCGTGACACCTGATGGCAGTACCTGTACCGGCCGCTCTAGCGGTGCCTTTGGTAGCATGGGACATAAAACCACATAAAAGTGTTGGAAACAGAAGTGACAGTGGCTATACGGGAGGAAAACACCTTCTGCTCCTCTGCAGACATGGACCCTGGGGCAGACTCTGCTATCTCCTTGACCAGGTCTCACTGAAGTCTGATCACACGTGCCATACAGTTCAGTGCACGTACCATGAACACGGCTGAAGAGTAGACCCGCTTTCCAAAATGGTCCATGGCCTGGGACTCTCGGTCTGTAGAATGGACCATAGAGCTCTCCTGTGCGAACTCCTTCTTGGTGGCCACCTCCACCACCATGGCATCAACCGGGGACCCCTTAGACCAGTGTGGCTTGTCCAACGGCACACTCAAAATCCTGTTAGGGTGCTTTGGAATGGGCTCCACCATGTTGGGCTCCTTCCACGCCTGAAATGTCACTAAATCCACCAGTGTATCCACAGGAGGGGACACCCAGGAGGCAGAAAGTCCTGTGCCAAATGCCTCTAGAAACACTGACTCATCCAAGTTGGGTTTTTGAGGAGACCACCCCCCACTGGTGATGAATTTCCATATCATCTCCAAAGAAGACATCTTCCGGGGGTGACCAAGAGAAACCCTCCCCTTCCGCTAAATCTGTGTCTTCTTTGAGGGACTCCAGTGGGGAGTCCAAGTGCCTCCTTTTTTACGTACATTTCCGAGGAGGATCCTCGGGGGGGGGGGGGTTCTCTAGGAAGGACTCTGAAACATCTGGCTGTTCATGTGGGGGAACTCTCTGTGGTAGAGAGGCAACAAGCTGTCCCTGAGGGGGAAAGATGGCAGAATCCAGACCAGAAAAAGAGGGAGCCAAGACAGACTCAGAGGATGACAGCATCAACGGTCTTGACGGAACCAAGAGGGCCTTCTTCACCATGTCAAAAGCAGAAGAATGAATCCTGGAAGCTGGAGCCGAGATCAGGTCCTTAACTCTCTCTGTCAATGGGGGAAATAGACCCGAGCCTCCTGGCACCAACACTCCGAGTGGAAGGGCCAACTCCAAAAGCACTGGAGCAGATACCACCTCCTCGGATCTGGCAGCAAGGCTAGGGCTTGGAGCTAGTCGACAGGGGGGGGGGAGCCTTGATCCCAAGAACTCCAAAACTGGGGTTTGGATTAGAAAAAAAGAGTAATGGGCATAAAGGTGGACTGCATGCCCCCAGCCCCGGAGGGGGAGGGGGCAGGCAAAACTCCCATCTGGGTCTAGATGCATTTCCCCATCATCCTGTCTACCTCAACTTCAGAAAGACTGCGGGTGGACTGAGAGGATGAGGAGAAAGTCACAGAAACTGGCCTGGAGAGGTGCTGGGAGAGGGCAATAAAGGGGTTAGACCCCGAGAAACCTCCAGCAAGGCGATCGGAGCAGAGGGGAGCCTGGGTTGGCAGCCGGGCGAGATTTAGCCGGAGGTTCAGCCGAGGAAGAACAGTCAGGAGACTGCTTCCTGGGCCTGTCCCGGTGCTTGTACTTATGCTTTTCCCAGTCAGTCTCCAGACCTCGAAGTGGGAGGTTGAATCCTAGAGGCTAGGGAGGAGGAAGCAGAAGTAGAGGTGGAAGCAGAAGCAGGGGTCACCGAGCAAGGTGGAGGAAGAGGGCTCCTGAGGATCAACTTGTTCCTCCTGTTGATCAATGCACAGGGGTTGAATCCTGCGCAGATCGAGACAGAGGTATCCAAGTGGGGAGCCCCAAGGCAAACCACGCAGAGTGGGGCCATCAGAAGGGGGCAGCCTCTAGCCACACCCTGTGCATTTCCAAAAACCTGGCGTGGGGGTCTCAGCCATGGTAACAGAAGGTACACACACACACACACACACACACACACACACACACACACACACACACACACACACACACACACACACACACACACACATTAAAAGAAAGTGAATGAAAAAGGAAGAGGGCTTTTTTTTTTTTTTTAAATGGGTTAAGACGACCGGCACTTGAGTGCAAGGGTAGATATGAAGTACGAACAAGAAACAAGAAGACACAAAAACCAGAAGAAATAGACCAAAAAATTCCAATAAACTATTCACCAGGAACCTGGAGCAATGGACCACGATGCTAGCTATACGCGCGGCAAATGAGATCTGAGGGGAGGAGGAGCTTGGATCTGATGCTAGAAAATGTGGCAGAGTCTGATCTGTGCTACATCAGAGCTCCGACAGGTTGAAGAACAAAATGAAAACAACTTCAGATCATCTTTTACCTTCTGAGCCAGAGGTAGCTAAGGAGTGTACCCTTCCTATAAAAAGGCGTTTTATTAATGGGATAGGTCTTTTGAAATTCTGGGGTCAGAATACAATGTTTGCATAAAATATTACTCTTATTTTCCTTTTCTTTTCAAGGTCAGTGATAATGTTGTCAGCTGGATTACAAAAACAGCTGTTTAGTAATTGGGATTGTGAAGACTGGTAGAGATAGGTGAAGGCTGCCAGCCTAGCCAGATAGAATTTTATACATAATTCTATAATTTGTAAATATGAATGTGAATCACAGGCTTGTTGTCTTAAATGAAAAAAATGCTGTTACAAAAATGTGGCAACAGTGCTCTCTACTGACCCAGAAAAGCATGTTGTGACCCTTTGATCTAAAGATGTCTCCAGTCCGGCTAGATGAAGGATTCCTGCCTATTGTTTTAAGGCTAAAGTTAATTACCAGAATTTACATATGGAATGTCCTTTATTGCTCAAAGTGTAAAAGAATGTAAATGCAGTTTCTGTGAGCCTGGGAAAACCAGGAAAGTGTGAAATGATGTAATGTTTTATCAGAACTGCAGTTTCAATTTAAACAGAGAGAACCAGAAGGCATTAAGCATTTTTGTCTTGAACATCCAACTCAGCACTGCCTTATGCTCTCTTTATGTAAGTAGTATGTTAGAACTGTGTTCTCTCCTGGAAGTAGCTAGGAATTAGAATGTTTTTCTGTGGTGTCAGAACTGTACCACTGATTTATTTTAAGTATTTATGTGTGATCTCTGAACTCTCTTGACTAGCACGGACTGTGTAGTAGAAAGTATTGTCTTGTGGTTTTAATAATTTATTATTAAATATTTTAAAACCTTTTAACCGTGGCTGGTTTTGTCTAAAGATAAGTTAAGCTCTAAGAGCACATTGCATGTATATAAGGATCCTGTACCAAGTCACTCTAATAAGCCTTGAGACTGTTTAGTTGTGTAAACTCTTATCTCAAAGTGTGTGTGTGTGTGTGCGTGTGCGTGTGCGTGTGTTACTACTTGGGCAGGTACATGAATCACTGGTTGGACAGAGAGGGTGCTGGAGATTTTAGCTTACCCTCTAGGCTGAGATCTAGACTCTATAGCTGTGCCAGTGGGGAGTCTTATTGGGGACCTGAGGAGAAAGGGAGTGACCAGCCCTGGACTGACTGTGATCTGTGTGTGCTCTTAAGGGAAATTGCACTTTACTGTGTGTATTTGTTATCCTTTCCTCATATATGAGATGCCCTCTCTGGTGGTAGTGATGAGGATTGAGGCTCCTTGATTGCTGGGCCAGAGCACAGGTGTCACAGGGATAACTTACAATTGAGTCAGACATCTATCAGGGCATATTTCAGCTCTGACATAAGCATGTCATCTTGGTAAATACAAGACCTGACTGATCCAGAAATGGCATCCACAGACTTGTAAGCAAACTGATGTGCAAACATCAATCTTTTAAATCGACAGCAGTCTGCTTTTCAACCTTCTCATTTTCTTCACTGTCAGATATTTTCTGTAAAGTTTCTTGGGCTTTACCCACTGTTACAAACGCACCATCCTAGTCAGTATGGCTCTTTAGAGGATAGGTCCTGTTTGCTGAACATGGCTGACTTGAGTGTGTGGCTGACATCACCGATAGGGGTCATTCTGTCCATGACACATCTCAACTTTGCCAGTGCATCTGATACAAATCCCCATGCTTGCATTATTGATAATTTTCCAATTTAAATATTACTCCACATATTACTCAAAAGATTTCTAATTGGCTTTCTGGTCTCTCAGAATGCACAAGGGCAATGGCAGTCCCTTCTCATCTAACAGATTAGCTTGTATTGAAGTCCCTCAGGGCAATACGCTGGGTCCCCTGCTCTTTAGCATCTACTTCTCAATGTGATGACAGATATCCAAGGTTGATGGCTAATCAAGTTTACAGATGAATACAAACTTTGCACCATTACGGAGTCTCCCACAGACTCCTATATTCTCCAAAAAGAGCTAGGTATAGTCAGCACTTTAGATTTAATGAAAAAAAAAATGTAGTGTGGATGCAACTGGGAAACAAGTACTCCCGCTAATTGCCACATATAAAGAACCCCACTATAAGGTCAACACAGTTGGTAGTGGTCTAGGCTATAGCTCTAGGTATTTTTGTCGACAGTGTATTGTCCTGTGATCATCAATTACAGTAAGGAAATAATTTTTTTTCATTGCCCAGTTAATTATTAGATCTATCCCCAAGATTCAAAGAGGTCTTAAGTCACTGTATATTCTTCACTCATTGTGTCAATAATTGAATACAATACTCAGACTGGCATGGATCTTATAAATGCTTATCTCACCCTGACAGACCACAACATTTCCTAACAGAATTTAAGGCCAAGGCTCCTGTAAACTATCCAGGCAGATTAAAAAGTCTTTCATTTTTTCTGTCTCATACTGATTCCTATGTGGTGATATTTGTCTTGCTTTTTGGGCTATAAAAAGATGTCATTTTACTACATCTTCCCCATCTTAAACACCAACAAGGTGAAAAATACCAACTCCAAAATAATCACTTTACATAGTAACAATCTGTTTTTTTGTGAAGGAAGAGGTTTATTATTCGAGGATTATCTTAGGTTCCATAGGTGTTTACTAGGTTAATGGGCCTGGAGCCTTTAAAAGCCTAACCCATTGGATTACCCTGGCATCGTGCCACCCAACCTTAGTTTCCAGTGCTTCTGTCGAGTAGAGCCACTGAAGTGATCCCGGGGTGAATTTTCTATTTCCCATCCACTCAAGATTTCTCTTGAAGAGGGCCAGTTAGGTGCTCTGTTTGACATGTACTGGAAGTCTATTCCATAGCATGGGCAGTCTCTGGGTTATGAACCTGTCCCTCCAGCATGTTCTGTTGATTGTGGTAATGACCAATGAGGTTGAGGTCTCTGGAGCGTGTGGTGCAGAGGGATTGGGATTTCTTTAGATGTAGCATTTCTAACAGATCTGGGTCAGACATTGCTTTGTAAGTCAAGCAGAGATAGCCTCTAAGTAGGCAATATGAGACAGAGAAAAGTTGGAGTTTTCTGAGTCTGTCCATATAGGACAAGTGTTTAAGGCCTATGATCCTCTTTGTGAGGTACTTTTGCGGCCTCTCCAGTTGTTGCAGGTGTTTAGTGAGGTACATGGCAAATGGGGCATTGTACTCTATGACTGGCCAAAAGAGGGAAGAGTAGAAAGAGACAATGATCTCTTTCTTCCTGGATGAAAAACCCTTAGTAATTAGATGTGCCACATAGAAGGACTTTCTGACCACAGTGGCAGTGTGGTGGTCAAAAGAGAGGTTGCTGTCAACCTGTGTTCCCAGATCTCTTAACACCTTCTGTGTTCAGTGGACTACCATCACTGTGGTAGTTCATGGGAACTGGGTTTTTCCCAAAGGGGATGGCAACATGTTTTGGCATTGAGCTTAAGGCCAAGGTTCTGGCACCAGTCGTTGGTCTCAATGAGGCCTTTCTGTAGGATGTCAACATCACTTGGGGAGGTAATAATGGCTCCCAACTTGCAATCGTCTGCAAACTTTGTCAGCCTGAGTCCCTTAGTGTTGGACCTGACGTCTGAGAAGTAGAAACCAAACAGGAGAGTACCCAGGACCGATCCCTGTGGGACTCCACTCATTACTGGTCAGCAGTCTGACTTAGAATCCACAGTGTGAAAGTAGCTGACTCCATCTGTGAGCCAGTTTGCAACCCACCTAATGATATAAAGGTTGATGCCTAGCTTAGTGAGTTTTACATGATTCTTGAGTGGGGAATGGTATCAATGGCCTTGGCTAGATCAAGGTAGGCTGTATGAACCACCATGCCTTCATACACAGCTCTGGTGACTGACTCAAATAAATCGACCAAGTTGAGCAGGCATGATCTACCCTCACAAAACCAAACTGCGTGGGTTCCAGAGTATGGAGATTCCCTATATTCTTGTTCATTAGGTCCATGATGATGAGTTCTATAGCTTTGCATATCAGACTTGTCAGGCTAATGGGAAAATGGTTCCCAGGGTCTGTAGTCATTCCTCCTTTGTGGAGAGGGATGACTATAGCAGTCCGCCATTCGGTAGGGACAAAGCCTGAGGCGAGGCTGTGATTGAACAGGGCACACAGGTGAGGTGCCAGTTTACTCTGTAGTTCATGTAGAACACAGCCAGGGATATTGTCAGGTCCCATAGAAGCTGCATTCTTGGCCTTGTACAGTGCTCTTTTAACCTGTGCAGCAGTAATACTGGGTACCTGGCAATCTACTGATATTGTGATTGGTCCTTCGGGGGGGTAAAGTTGGCACTGAATCTGTCGGCTAGTATATTGGCAATATCTGTAGGCTCGGCATAGGAGGTACCATTGTGCAGTAGCTCAGTGCAAATCTGGGTATTGCCATGGAGGTTTTTTACATAACTATAGAAGGCCTTGTGGTTGTCTTTACTATCTGCTGCAATTGTGTTTTCATAGCTAGCTTTAGAGGATTTGATGAGGGATCTCAACTTTTTGTTGAGGCTGATGGGGAGTTTTTCCAGTCTTGGGACTTCACCTTATTCCGCATCAGTTTCCTCCTTCTGTTGTAGTGTTTGTTTATGGCAGGGGACAACCAGATTGGCTTCCTTGTTTTTGGAGGGGAGCATCTTGGTTATATTGGTTATGGCAAGATCCGTGCATTGGTGTATGATTCGGCGGTCAAGCAACTCTTCTCCATTTGCATGGGTGCCGTGATGTTAGCCACCTCTGTTCTTAGGAGCCCAAAGTTAGCTTTGGAGAAGTTTGTCATGGTGGTTACCTTTGCGGAGGGGTGGGGGGATGTGGATTTCCAAGGTGATTAGTTTGTGGTCGGATCTAAACGGGGAGGAGTTGATTACTGATGTAGAGTAATGGTTGCTCATGTTAGTAATGACCAGGTCAAGGATGTTGCTACCTTTAGTGGGGGTAATAACGAGCCGGTCCTGGGCATTGGAATTAATGAATTCCAGGAAATGTTGGGCAAGTGTATTGGTACAGGAGTAGTTTTCCCAGTTAATGGAGCAGTAGCTGAAGTCACCCAGTATGAGTGTGTCAGGCTGGACCCCAATATTCTCCAGGGTACTTAGGAACATGGAGTGAGTGTCTTGGGACATGGTTGGGGAATGGAAACACCACCATCTTTGGAGCTTCAGTTCAAGTTCTGGGGCAAAAAGGTGTGGAATGAGTTATAGCCTGGTAGTGCAGGGGTGCTTTCTGCTGCCTTGAACCAGGTCTCTGTTACAGCACAAATGTCAATGTTCTCCATTTTAAGGACTGCTTTGAGCGAGTGCATTTTGAGATTTAGATTTATAGCGTTGAACAGCACGACCCTCAGACTGCATTTGTTTGTAGCTGTTATGGTGGTAATTTGGTCTTTGGACCACCACCTAAAAAAAGCACTATAGTGGCAAGAGCCTTGGCCAGTATCTGGAAGCCCAAGGGTGACAGATACAGGCCATCTCTGACAAAGCATCAAGGTCTGTCAATCATGTCATCCCAGGCAGACAGATACTGGATCCCCTTAGAATGACACCAGAAACTTAGCCAATTGTTGAAATCAATCATTTTCTGCTTGTACTGTGGTATCATTCTGGGTGATTGTAGGATGCTGCTCAGGGTTAGGGTCGTACCCAGCTGGGCTACATAATCCAAGAGCTCCTCCATGTCTCTTTTCATGTAGTCCAGGGAGGCACATCTCAGGTCATTCACACCCACATGTACAATGACAGTCATATTTGTACCTGTTGTTGAGGGACCTAAGTGCATGAGTTATATGGCAGATCCTGGCACCTGACAGGCAGCTGACTGTTACTTTCTCCTTATTCAACCTAGTGAGTGGGACATCAGTGTGCCTCATTATTCAACCTAGTGAGTGGGACATCAGTGTGCCTCACTATTGAGACACCTATGACTAGTGTGCTGAGCATGCTGTTTTGCCTTAGGGGCTTTGGTCGAGTGGCACACTGTTTAGGAGAGTTATGTGTCTCATGGTTAGTGATGTGTTGTGGTGATCAAGTGTGTTTCTGCCTTGGAGGTTCCTGCTGTTTGGGTAGATTTTTATTGAGAGCCTCCGTGAAGGTGGGTGTGTGGTTTGTGTTTTTATGTGAAGGCAGTGCTGGTGTGTGTTCTGGAGGGCTATGTGTTCGATGTGGTGTGGTGCAAGTGTTGACCTTCGCCCCTTGACCAGCTATTTCAGTCTTGGCTGGAGAGTGCATGGCTTCCAATTTGGATATCTAAGTGCTTTTCTTGCAAGTCTGAGTGTTGGGAGGTAAGAGGAGTGGGTTGTTGGTGTACATGAGGCAGTTGCTACATTGCCTCAGGATGCCCAGGTACACCAGGTTAACAGGAGAAAGCACAGGAACTAACCTTTAGACATGCCTGGAGGGGTGAGCATCAATAATAAGTACTGGAGCGGCTTCCTTGTAGAACATTTAGTGCTGGTAGCACTTCTGTGTGCTACAATAATTGCTCCAAGAAGTCTGGTATGGTAAAGTGCTAGACTAATAAGCTAGTAAACGTGCAGGAGAGAAGACAACTAGCAGAACTAAGGAAAAAACTGAAGAGCAGACTTTGGCACCTCTCAGAAGCTTACAAACATTCCTGGATACATCACATCTGTATCTGGACTAGACTAGTTATAGGACAGGTGGGAAACAAGTGCAAATGTGGGCTTTTAAATCAGAAAGTTGAAGGAGATGGAAAAAGTGCCCAAACGGCCAATAAACTACAAATTCTGGGCCAGAAACCACTCCTCTTGTGGTAGATAAGCTACCTAGTGCTTACCACTCCCACTGACAAGCTAGAAGGCATACCTCAACACAGAAAGGCTTGGGGGGCTCAGAAGCTTACAAACAGTCCTGGATGCAGCAAAAAGTACAGTTGTGTACACTTGTACATAAATGTAGATGTTAGAGTGTATTCACTGTTGCAGTCATTACATTTGGGTTATCTGCTTACAGGTAGCCCTCAGTCGGCCTGATTAACAAAGTCTTGGGTCCAGCGTCAGTTGCTGTCCCTTCTTCCATGATGTCAGGTCGTCAGGGGTATAAAACATGCAGCCGATGCCATTACATCAGTTTTTCTTGCCCCAGATGTCAGGTGCTCCCCTAATGAGAAGCACTTAAATATAAAAGTACAAAGATATACCTCCAACAAAAAAGCAAATACACCAAAAAGACTTTTAAGCATAGTAAAGGAAAGTAGAGTTATAGCCAAAACAAGTTAGGGGGCTGGAGGGAGGGTAACCAGGACTGCAACAGTGAATACACTCTAACATCTACATTTATGGTAAGTGGACAACTGTACTATGTTCTTCATGTTTCACTGTTGCAATCATTACATTTGGGTAGATTCCCAAAGCTATGGTTGGGAAGAGGAATTTAGATAGCATTAGAGCCAGCTATAAGGCTCTGCAAGACTGCAGTGGCAAAGCCAGCTCTGGATTTAGAGAAAATTGGCAAATGATAATGCTTGGTGAAAGTATGTACAGAACTCCAGGTAGCAGCTTCTAGGATGACCCTGGTAGGGATGCCTCTGAGAGGCTGTAGAGGTAGATGCAGCCCTGGTGGAGTGAGGTCTGATCCCTGGTGGAGTGAGGTCTGATCCCTGGTGGAGTGAGGTCTGATCCCCTGGGGGATAGGTTTTTCATGGTGCTTATAGCAGAAATTAATGCAATGGCCTATCCATTTAGAAACGGCTTGCTTTGAAATAGCCTTCCCCTCTGCCCCTGCAGCAAATGCCACCAGCAGTTGTTCAGACTTCCTTTGAGGTTTAGTCCTGTCCAAGTAGAATCTAAGTTGTCTGTGCACATCTAAGGAATGCAGTATCCGTTCCCCTTTATTCTGTGTATTCGGAAAGGTTGGCAAATGAATGGACTGATTAAGAGCCACACTGGATACCACCTTGGGCATGAAGGATGGATTAGTTCTGAGGGACACCCTGTCCGCATGAAAGATTATGAACGGCTCCACTGCCATAAAGGGTCTGTAATTCAGATACTCTTCTAGCTGAAGTGATTGCTAAAAGGAAAGCTGTTTTCCAAGAAAGAAATTTTAAGTCTGCAGTAGCAGCTGGCTCGAAAGGAGGTAGAGTGAGTTTCTCCAATACAAAGAAAAGGTCCCAGGCAGGGGTTGGAGCTCTCCTGGGTGGTCTCAAGTTTTTGGCCCCTCTGAGGAACTGCTTTAGCAGAGGATGAGAGAAGAGGGGTGGTTCTGTGTTATAATGAGCTGAAATGGCTGAGGCGTGGATTTTTATGGAGGAAAAAGACAGGCCCTAGAGAAGCATCTCAGTTAAGTATTGCAAAATCTGAGGTAAATTGGGCGCTGTTGTGCTTATCCCTTGAGATTGATTCCAGGCACAGAATCTTTTCCATTTGTCAGCATAAGATTTTCTAGTACTAGGTCTTCTCGCCTCCAAAATGACATCCATCACAGGTTTGCTGAGGGATGCTAAGGGAGAATTTAAATGATTAGCCAAGCTGCAAGATTCAATGTTTGGAGCGGAGGGTGCAGAATTTGGTTCTCCTGCTGAGACAGTAAGGAAGGTGTCT
Source organism: Protopterus annectens (assembly GCF_019279795.1). Taxonomy (NCBI): domain Eukaryota; kingdom Metazoa; phylum Chordata; order Ceratodontiformes; family Protopteridae; genus Protopterus; species Protopterus annectens. The sequence goes on along the minus strand of NC_056732.1, from coordinate 452,109,452 downwards.
GAGGCAGGTGCCATGGAGAACTTTGTGACACACTGCACAGGAGTGGGTACCAGTGTTGGCAAGGCCAATCTGGAACAATCAAAATCATTTTTGGTTTGTCTTGTTTGACTTTTAGTAGAACTTTGGAAAGCAGAGGCAGAGGGGGAAAAGGTATAGACTGATAGTTTTTTCCAGCTGAAGGACAGAGCATCCACTTTCCAGGCTTTTTTGTGAGGAGTTCTTGTACAACATTTGTCCAACTGATAGTTCTGGGGTGAGGCAAAAAGATCTAGGTCTGAGCTCCCCCATTTGCATGTCAGCATGTTGAAAATCAATGGTTCCAGTTTCCATTTGTGTGGGTCCATGAGATTTCTGCTTAGTTCGTCTGCCAGAATATTCAGCTTTCCTAGCAGGAATTGAGCTTGTAGTTGTACTTGGTAGCTCAAGGCTGTGTCCACAATGCCATGGCTAGTCTGCAGAGGGGGGTAGGAATGTGTATCCCCCTGCTTATGTACCACATTACCGTGGTGTTGTCTGTCTTTACCATTAGTTGTCCTGGATGAAGGTAGTCCTTGAAGGCTGTCAGTGCATTCTGTACAGCTAGCATTTCTTTTTGATTGCTATGAAGGTGGATCTGATTTGGGCTCCATTTGCCCTGAATGCACTTCCCTGCCAGATGAGCCCCCCATGCATAGTCAGATGCGTCTGTAGTTAGGATTTGAGCGGCAGGAGGTGGTGTGAATGGCAGTCCCTTGTTCTGGTGGCAGGCCTCTGCCCACCATAGGAACTCTAGCTGCAGGCAAGGTATGATAGGAATCATTGTTTCCAGGCTGTGACTCCATAAACTTTTTAAGTACCACTGAAGTTTCCTCATATGCAGTCTTGCATATGGAATTAGAAGAATGCAGGAAGCCAGGAACCCAGAGACTTGCAGTATTTGTCGTGCAGATAGCAGGGTTTTTGTGGCCACCTGCTTGAAGTAAGTCACCAAATGAATTTGCTTTTCTGGCATAAGGAAAGCCATCTGGGCAGTTGTATTCAAGCTTGCACCCAGGAATGTAATTTTTTGAGAGGGTACCAGTTGTGATTTATTTTCATTTATGGTGTACCCTAGACAAGTTAGAACCCTTTGTACAAACTCCAAATGTTTTAGAAGAATGGCCTGGTTTTCTGCCTGAATTAGACAATCGTCCAGGTATGGATATATTTGAAGATTTCTTTGCCTGCAAAATGCAATTACTGGAGCCAGGTATTTTGTGAATACCCTGGGCGCAGTAGACAAGCCAAAGGGCAGTGCAGAGAACAGTTAGTTATGTACTCACCATAACGATCGATGTATGTGGTCCATCTCACCTACATTCATTACTGATGGGTTCGGAGCAGACAATCGGCTCTGACTCTGACAACTATTTTCAAGCACGAAGTCTCTAATTGGCTGGGCTAACTGGTATCCCAGGATGCAACTCTCCTAAAACCCCAGATCTTGTTTGCATAAGTCGCAGTCACTCCACACACACATAAACCCTAATAAGAGGATTACCAACCCCCGGAAGGGAAAAATAAACCAATTCTGAAGGGTCTCGAAACAATTATCCTCCAAATCCATCAGGCAGGGGACAGGTGGGAGGGTACGTAAGAATGTAGGCAAGATGGACCACATACATGGATCGTTATGGTGAGTACATAACTAACTGATATTATGTGGTCCTATCTCGCCTACATTCATTACTGATGGGACAGCGTCCCTAGCTCCCCTAATCCAGGAGGCTCAAAGGAAAACACCCCTGAGAACCGTGGAACCAAAGGAAGCCCGGCCTCTAGATGCCACGTCCAATTTGTAATGAGACAAAGGTATGATGAGAGGCCCATGTGGCCGCAGCACAGATGTCGTCTAAGGAAAGCCTGGCATGATAAGCTACTGAAGTCGAGACCGCCCTAGTTGAATGAGCCTTGACTGAGAATGGTAAACTTCTGCCTGCTGAAGAGTAAGCAAAGGTAATGCAATCCTTAATCCACCTGGAAATTGTGCACTTGGAGACAGAGATACCCATCCTATTTTCCGAAAAGGAGACAAACAATTGATCTGATTTCCTTGACTGTTTAGTCCTGTGTAAATAAAATCTTAGTTGTCTATGGACATCCAATTGATGAAATTTGTACTCCGCCTTGTTGGAGAAGTTGGGAAAAAACACAGGCAACTCAATGGATTGGTGGAGATTAAGGGTGGATGACACCTTGGGGAGAAAGGATGGGTTAAGTCTCAATGAAACCCTGTCCTTATGGAATATTAAATACGGGGGCCTAATGGACAAAGCTTGGAGTTGAGATACTCGTTTAGCTGACGTAATGGCTACCAAAAAGGCCGTTTTCCAGGATACAAATTTTAATTCGCAAGTGGCAGCCGGCTCAAAGGGGGGAGAAGTGATGGCTTGCAATACTAGATTTAAATCCCATGGCATAACGGGTGTTGACACAGGAGGACGTAATAACCAGGCCCCTTTTAGAAATGCTTTGCAAAGTCTATGACTCATAAGAGCAGGCTCATGGAATATGTGGAAGTTAGAAATGGCCGCCAGCTGTACCTTAATGGTGGAAGTAGCAGAGCCTTGTCAGAAAAGCAAAGCTAAAAAGTCTAGGACCGCTGATATCAGGGCTGTGAATGGATCTAGGCCTTGTGACTGAGCTCAGATGGAGAACCTCTTCCACTTGCTATAGTAAATTATTCTGGTGGAAGACTTATGTGATGAAGAAAGGATATGGACCACCTCAGGCGATAAGGAATGTAGTCTAATTATTGATGGAAGTGGAGCAGCCAGGCTGTCAACCTGAGGGATTGTAGGGAGGGTTGTAACTGTCCTGACATACGAGTCAAAAGGTCTGGTAATGGATCGAGAATCCAAGGACCATCCACTACATACCGCTGAAGGAAGGGAAACCAAACTTGGTGAGGCCAGTGTGGAGCAATAAGAATAATCTTGCTTCCCAAATGAATGGCTTTCTGAATCACTCTCGGTAACGGAGGAGACGGAGGAAAAGCATAGAGCAGACCGGGAGGCCAATCATGGACTAGAGCGCCCTGGGTGATTCCCCCTGTGGGGGGATCAGAGTGAAGTAGTTGCTGCATTTGGGGTTGAGGGGACTGGCAAAGAGATCGCAGCAAGGCTGACCCCACCTGCTGAAGATCCGAGTCGCAACTCGGCTGTTCAGGGACCACTCGTAAGGCAGCAGAATAGCTCTGCTTAGCCTGTCTGCTATCACGTTGGATTTTCCCATAATGTGCATTGCCACTAGGAACCGTTGGGAAGACACTGCCCTGTGCGTTGCCACTAGGAACCGTTGGGAAGACACTGCCCAATCCCACACTCTCATGGCCTCTCTGCAGAGTGGATATGACCTGGTTCCCCCTTGTTTGTTCAGGTACCAAACAACTGACATGCTGTCTGAGTGAACAGCAATCGTATCGTTCCTCTTGGAAGAAAGCTCTGAAGTGCTTGCAACGCTAACAGCACTGCTCTCATCTCTAGGACATTGATGTGTAGGTGTCCCTCGTAATCCTGCCAAGTGCCTTGGACTGTTCTGCCCAGATAATGCCCCCCCACCCTATCTGGGAGGTGTCCGTGGTCACTGTGGCAGCCGGAGAAAGGGGAAATAGATTCATGCCCTTGTTCAGGTTGGAATGACATAGCCACCAATGGAGATCCTGCTTGCAATGTTCTGCGAGACGAATCGGGTGAGAGAGGGGCAATTTTTGATAGGACCATTGGGCTGAAAGGAGCCACTGAAGGACTCGCATGTGAAGCCTGGCTAAGGGTATTAGCATGATGGTCGCTGCCATGGAACCCAGTAACTGAAGAACTAACCTGGCTGGGACCTTCTTGTGGGGCAAGAGAGCCTGGACCTGAGATTGCAACACAGTTATTCTTTCCTGAGGTAGAAAGGCCCTCATTAGAACCGAATTTAATTTTGCACCTATAAAGACAACACACTGAGGGCAGCAAGGCAGATTTTCCCCAGTTTACTGTAATCCCCAACTTTTGACAGAGATTTAAGGTAGCCTCCCTGGCTTGGATGAGGAGATGCCTGGTGGGGGCGGTAAGGAGCCAATCGTCCAGGTAAGGAAACACCTGGAATCCTAGACGTCTCAGGTGAGATGTCACCACTGCCAAGCATTTGGTGAACACCCTGGGGGCTGTGGTGAGACCAAACAGCAGGGCTCGAAACTGGAAGTGACTGGCTCCCAGCCGGAAGCGTAAATGGATCCTGGATGTCTTGTTTATCTTGATGTGATAATAGGCATCCTTGAGGTCGATGGAGCACATCCATACTCCCTCTTCCAACAATGGGAAGATGGATTGAAGAGTGACCATTCGGAATTTGGATTTCAGGACGTAGTGATTTAATCGGCTGAGATCCAAGATGGGCCTCAGGTCCCCTGTTTTTTGGCACCAAAAATAGTCTTGAGTAAGTTCCTGATCCGATCTGGTCTGGGGGGACCGGTTGGATGACTCCTTTTCTTAGTAGCTTTGATATTTCTAACGCTACTTGATCCCTTTGACTGGGTGGAACGTCCAGGATTCTTTTGATTGAGGGGGGGAAGTGAAATAAAGGGGATGGTATAACCTCCGGTGATTACTGAAGCACCCATCGATCCTGAGTTATGCTCTCCCAGACTTGAAGATGCTTCGAAAAACGACCCCCGACTGGCTCCGGAGCAGCACAGCTGGGCAACCCTTCAGGGATGCTGATAGGAAGATCCGTGAAAGGAGTCGCGGTCTCCCAGATTGCGGGGGCCTTCTCTGCCCCTAGGACGGCGTCTTCCAGAATAATTTCCCCCACCTCTGCCTATGGAGGGGGACTCACCTCGAGTGACTGGAAAAGACTTTTGTGATTTTTTGAACCACATCTTCCCTCCTCTATGAGCCTTGGGATAAGGCCTAGAGGGAAGAGAAAACGGGCCCCTACGGCAGATAAAGTCTTACCCTCCTGTTCACATCTGGTGAGAGTCTCTAACTTTTGGTCCAAAATGAGAGGACCCAGCAAAGGGGGCGTCCGTGAAGGAAGACTTGAAGGCCTCCGCGAAGTGACATAGGCGCATCCAGGCTTGTCTCCTCAGAGCAAGGCCTGAGCTAGCTGCCCTGCTCATCCCTTCGGCTGCATAGGATATGAGCCTCAAGGACGAGTTAGCTATGGAACCAAGGGCAGACAACTGGGCATTAACACAGTCTGTGCTAGCGCCTCAGGCATGTTACCCGTCAAGGTATCTCCCAACTCTTTAAGGAGATCCCGCTGGAGCCGAGTGAAGTGACAAAGATAATTCAGGGACCGTAGCGTAAAGGTCACTGAAGACAGGGTGTGCTTCCCATAGCAATCCATACTCCTGGACTCCTTGTTAGGAGGATGGACTGAGGAAGAAGCCTCGGCAACTTCCTGCTGAGTGGCTGATGCCACCACCATGGCATCTACAGGGACCCCTTTTGTCAAAAATCCTTTCCCCGGGGGAGCAGACAAGAACTTGTTAGGGCGGCTGGGCACAGGTTCCATGGAGTCAGAATGTTCCCACACCCTTTGACAGATAAGGTCTAATAGTTCGTCGAAGGGTGGAGACACCCAGGAGGCGGTAGGTTGAGCTCCGAAGGCCTTGAGGAATACAGACCCCTCCTCAGAGGGGGGCTTGGAAGACCAGTCACCTCTCTGCCTCAAAATCTCCAGGATATCGGAGAAAGAGACGTCATCGGAGGACGACTTAGGGAAACCCCTCTGCATCGTCAAGGTCGGTATCTGAGGTGATAGACTCGTCTTGGGAGTCTATGTGCTTCCTCTTGCATAACTTCTTCCTGGGAGGCTCCTCAGCCACAGACTCTGAGGGGCCCTCAGAAAGTTGGGGACCGCTCATGGGGGTGTCCTCAGGCCTTTGAGCTCCACTGTCCACTGATAGGGGGCGTCAGAGGCTATCGCCGGGGTGTATGGGGATGGAGTGGTCAATCCAAGTGATGTCCCTGACGATCTGGCCAGTGCTGTCCTCATGGCCTCAAATGCAGGTCCCCCCGAATCCGAGGACTGACCTACCTCCGAGGCTACAACCGGAGTCGGGATCCCCCGAGCCAAAGCGCCGAGAGGGAGACTCGGAGCCGAGAGAAGTCCCAATGTGTCCCCCTCGAGCCCGACCGAAGAAACCCGAGTGCCGAAACCAGATGAAAGAATCTAAATGGTTGGAGCCGACGACAGCTCCGCTGGACCCATCAGGGGTATCGGAGCAGACGTAATGACATCACTCAGTGCCAAAAACTCCGGCTCCGATGACACAATGCTCGGAGGAGGAATCATCAGTACCAGTAAAGGAATGGGCTCCTGAGCCAACTGGGTCGGAGCCGAAAATAATTTAGCTAACACCGGCGACTGGAGGAGCCTCTGAACCACCCTATCTACGTCCAAATCAGACAATCGAGAGGATCTGGAGGCAACTGAAGGAGATGAGGATCTCCTGCCTATTGATTCATGAGTAACGCTGGGTGACCGGCTCCGAATCGGTTCCAAAATGATCGGAGACGAGGTCGACTCCAACACTACCGAGACTTCCTGCGGCCCCGAAGCCAATGGAGCCGAGGAAGCTGGATCCAACACAGAACTCTTCTCCTGCGGCTCCGAAGATAATGGAGCCGAGGAAGTAGTAACCACTTTCAAGATCTTCTCTGGCGGCTCCGAGGAACTAGACAGAGCTGGAGATCGTTTTTTAGACTTGGAGGATTTGGATTTGCCAGTAGTGGAAGTAGATTCTAAATCCTCTTCAAAAGAGGGCTTGACCAGGCCCTTCAAGATTAGTTTATTTTTTCGTTCCTGCAGTACCCTAGAACCAAAAGAATGGCAGACACTGCAGGACTCCTGTAAATGTTTAGCGCCAAGGCAATAAACGCAGATGGCATGCCCATCGATGGACATTTTGTAAGCACACTGAGCATTTCTTAAACCCAGAGGGTTTATGCTCTTTTTGTTCTTTAGACATTGCCAGCAGAAATAACACACAACACAATAGGAAGGAAGGTACACTGAGGAACTCTAAGTTAAACACTCCTAAGAAGACGAGGAAAACACTGCCAAGACAATGAAGGAGAGGGCTAGGTCCCCCTAACAAATGGGCCTAGCCCACCAAACACAAGGAAAACTACTCACACTTTCCACAAACTGCCACAGGGCCAAACCACAGACAACACAGCATAGCTATGAAAATAGCTTTTGTTTCACAGGAAAAAGTACTATTCTGCAAAGATTTTTTTAGTCAAAAAAGAGTACTTAGCCACAGCCAAGCTCGAGACCACATCCTGACACAACAAGCGGTAAACGAGATCTGGGGGTTTGGGAGAGTTACATCCTGGGATATAAGTTCACCCAGCCAATTAGAGACTTCGTGCTTGAAAATAGTTCGCCGAGTCGGAGCAGATTGTCGGCTCCGAACGCATCAGTAATGAATGTAGGCGAGATAGGACCACATAACATCTGATAATGCAAGTAGCCTGCTTTGAAGTGTAGGTATCTTCTGCAAGATTCCCTGATTGGGATATGCAGGTAAGCCTCTTTTAAATCTAGAGTTGCCAACAAGGCATCCTTGCCTAGCATAGGAAGTAACTGGTGAAGAGTCAGCATCTTGAATTTTGGAATATCCAGAAAGGTGTTTAGAGTAGACACGTCCAGAATTGGACACCATGATTTGTCTTTTCTGGGTACCAGGAAAAGTCTGGAAGAGAAAGCTTGTCCCTTTTCCTCTTCTGGTAGTCGTTGAATAGCCCCCATGTTTAGGAGGGAAAGTACTTATTTCTGAGCCTCTGCCCACTGATTGGGGGCAAGTCTGGCCACCCGTTTGGAGTTGGCAACGTGTGGAAATGAAGTCTGTATCCCTGGGACACTATATTTAAAACCCATTTTTCCTGGGTTATAAGTTGCCAGTTTTTTGCATGAAGAGCCAGTTTTCCCCCCAAAGGGTCGGCTGAGAGGTAAGTGCTTGGTAATCTTAAAGGAAAGTCATTGAGACTGTTTATCATAGGGTGGAGTCTTGTTATTTCCAGATTTGGAAGTGGAAGCACCCCATTGCTTAGTTCTGAAAGTCCCTTGGGACTGAAACCTGGTGCTTTTGGAGTGTCTGGGTTTGGCTTGAGTGACTCTGGAAGGAGCTGGAAAGGACCAGTTCTTAGTAGGCCAGTGCCTACTAAATCTTGGAGGGTGTACTTATAAGAAATCTTTCAGTTTGCATAGATTTAGCTTCATCTTCCATCTTTTTTAGAACTTCTTCAGCCTTATTGCCAATCAGACGGTCCTACTGCAAAGAAGCATCCAACAGTTTTGCTTTAACATGATCAGGCAGAGATTGCTCCTTAAGCCAAGCATGCCTTCTAAGCACAGACCCAGTAACAGCAGCCCTGCAAGAGGCCTCTAAAGAATCAAAACCACATTGCAAAGTATGTTTTCCAACTTGTTCAGCTGAATGCAATAAATCCTGTAAATCTTTATTTTCCACACAATCAGAAATCAACATTATTTTCTGTTTAAGCAGCCCCATAATATGCTGTTGATATTTTAGCATATGGAATTGACAGTTTAAAGCCCTGATTGCCAAGGTTGCAGAAGTATAAACCTTTTTACACCATCTATCCAGCGCCCTGGAGGCTCTATCAGAAGGGGTAGGATTTTTAGCAGTAGAAGCCTTAATGCCCCTGGGCCCCTGAGAAATGGTTTCAGGGTCCGCAACAGGGTTTTTGAAAAGGAATTTGTGGGACTCAGGAACCCTGTAGTATCGGTCTGGTTTACTAGGGGCCGGAGGCAGTGAATCAGGGGCCATGCTGGATTTCAAAAACACATCATTAACAATGTCTAGTACAGGAGGTATAGCCAAAGGCCTATGCTGAGGAAGAATAAAATCCCTAAGCCTCTTTTTGGATTCAGAAAAAACTCAACATTCCCAGTGGAAATGCTCCCTTAAGGTATGTAAAGTTTCTCCAAAAGAAAAATCCTCAGGGGGAGAAGCAGAGGGAATGGAATCCTCTGCATCAGAGTCCTCATATAAGGAGGTATGGACAAATCCAGGTCATTAGAAGAGTCAGAAGAAACAGAATCCTGTTCAGAAGATTTATAGTCAAGTTCAGCCCTAGGCCTCTTAGAAGTGGGGGGTTGACTACCCCTGATCAGAGTAATTAAATCTTCAGCCATTTTGATAATTTGTTTTTTAGGCATAGAGGCCTGAACATGTGGCCTGGGAGTCGTTTTTTAGAAATAGATCAGGATTTAGGCCTTAGTATTGAAGGTGGAGTCTGTTTAGTATGCAAATTTGTAGGCCTGAATACACCCTCGGAAGCCGGTGCCTGCACAGCGGCTCCAGACCCATCCAAGGTAGAGACATCCGCGGGTTCCTTAGGTGAAGCATATCGCGGCATAGCAGACTCTGAATGGGTCTCAGTAGAGGCCTGCGAATCAGAAGTAGCAGGTATCAGGGGCTGCAAAAGCGCCTCACTGAGTACCGGCGAACTAGCGACTAGCTTAGGAGAAGCGTCGTTGGCAGTTTTGGACCTCAATGGCCTGTCTCTGTCTTTTTCTTTGCATTTTTTCGGTATTCCGGTAGTCGGATGGCTAACTGATGTCATTTCTGGATAATTAAACAGAGAACCAAAATATTTAGAAGTAAAAATGAACCGATGACGGATAGTACGCTGATTAAATAAAGCATAAAACCGACGGCAAGGTACGTCGTGGTCAGGGCCTAGGCAAGGAATAAAGTACAAATGAAAATCCTTATGAGGTATTTGCTTCCCACAAGTAATACAATTATTAACTTTTACTGACATCAGTAAGGAGCAAGAAAAAGTTTCCCCAATGGGGTACTTAGCTTTTAGTTGAAGACTTCGGTTCTGAAACTCGAAAATGAAAATTTCAGGAGTCGGCTGACCGGCACTTGTGAACTGCTTCTGCTTCGGGCACCGCGCAGCAAGAAAGACTGATGTAATGGCATCTGCTGCATGTTTTATACCCCTGACGACCTGACATCATGGAAGAAGGGACAGCAATCGACACAGGACCCAAGACTTTGTTAATCAGGCCAACTGAGGGCAACCTGCCAGCAGATTACCAAAATGTAATGACTGCAACAGTGAAACACGAAGAACATCAGGCCTAAGCACATGGCAGCTGCAACCCCTGCGGGTTTTCCAAATAATCTTTGTAACTTTCTAGCAAGTTCAAAGAGTAGCTCAGTAAAACAGACATGCTCAGTGCAGTATAGGAGTGAGTCAGCAAAACCCAAGTCGTCTTATTGTTAACTGTCATAATTGTGGTGCCAATCATATGTCTAAAAGAGAGAGATGCTTAGCATTTGGTCAGCAATGCCACAAGAGTAAAAAATTGAACCACTTTCAAAAGTTTTGTAAAATCAAGCAAGCCTTATTCAGTTATTGAGAAAGGTCACTCAAAAAGCAAGTTGATCATATAGAAAGTTGCAACCCTACTTTCTATGTAGATGGTGTATCTGTGGTCGGTGAAAAGGTTAATGCAATAGATATGTTGGCAAAGAATGAAGTATTTTGTACTCCTGATCAATGGTAAGCTCACAGAGCTCAAAGTAGACACTAGTTCAAAGTGTAATGTTATGTCAGCAGAAACATTTGCCAAAGTGAGAGCTGGTGACCAACTTAATTTGGCTAATTGTGCAAAGCTTGTTGCTTATGGAGGTGAAGAGATTCAAATCGAAGGCTCAGTAGTACTTTCATGCTATTCAGCTGGGAACAGTTACATCTTGCAATTTTGTGTGGTCAAAAGACCTGTCCAATCATTATTAGGTCTCAGAGACAGTTTAAGAATGAAACTGCTTTCTTTTACCAAAGAAGTTAATCATGTAAGCACATGTCCCAGTTCCAGCTTCAAATCATGCTATTTTCTTAGAGTATGCTGAGGTTTTCGATGACAAGCTAGGCAAACTTCCAGTTGTGTACTACATGAAAGTAGACCCAGAGGTCAATCCAGTGGTCAGACTAGCAAGGAGAATTCTAATCGATATGCAGGACAAAATCAAGGTCCAGTTAGACAAAATGGTGCAACAAGGTGCGATTTGTCCAGTCACAGAACCAACTGAGTGGGTGTCTTCCATGGTAACTGCTCATAAGAAAAATTAAAATGAAATCAAAATATGTATTTACCCAAGAGACTTGAACAAGGCATTAAAGAGACATCACCCTATGCGTACAGTCGAGGAGATTGCTACCCTCATGCCAAATGCCACTGTTTTTTCTGTCTTAGATGCAAAGACTTCATTTTGGCAAGTAATGCTTGATCGTAAATCTTCACTACTGACTACATTCAGTACCCCATTTGGTAGGCACAGATTCCTCAAAATGCTTTTAGGAATCAATTCTGCCAGTTGAAGTCTTTCGGCGTGCAATGGATCAAATATTTTCAGGCTATCCATGTGCAATAATAGTTGATGATTTACTGGTTGGAGGCAATGGTGAAGCACAGCATGACAGAAACCTCAGGAAATTTCTGGACACAGCGCGTGAAGTGAACTTAAAGTTCAGTCCTCTGAAATGTAAATTTAGACTACCAGAAGTTACTTATGTAGGTCATTTGTTTACAAGCTTATGACCAGACCCTTCCAAACAGCAGCCATTCTTGAAATGCCAGCCCCACACAATGTCCAAGCCTTACAGCATTTTCTTGGTATGGTTAACTATTTGGGTAAATTTATCCCTGACTTTAGTGACTTATCAGTGCCTTTAAGAGAGCGGACGCAAAAATGTTGCCTGGTCATGGTTAGACCACCACCAGAGAGCATTTGATAACCTCAGTCAGCAAACTGCCAACCCTCCTACATTAAGGTACTATGATGTCCACAAACCAGAAGTTCTTTCCTGTGATGCTTCAAAGTTCGGTTTTGATGCAGTTATTCTACAAGAGGGCAGACCTGTTCCCTATGCATCTATAACTCTTAAACTGAGATGCAGTATGCTCAAACTGAGAAGGAACGTTTAGCAGTTTTGTGTTCACATGTTCGAAGTTCCAAGATTATATTTATGGCCAAGCTATCCAAATTGAAACTGATCATCAATCTCTAGTCACTATTTTAAAGAAGCCTATGCATACCGCTCCAGCAAGACTACAAAGAATGATGCTTACATTACAAAAGTATAATTTCAAAATGGTCTACACAAAAGATAAACTTCTTTATCTGGTTGATACCTTATCCGATCACCCAGAAATGCCACAAGAGCTTGATGCAGAGAATTTTGATTTTGATGTCATGGAAGTGCGTAATTTTTCTACCACGAGACTTGATGAGCCAAGAGATCATACAAGGACTGATCCAATTTTGCAAAATCGCAACCACTTCATCAATGTAGGATGGCCATCAAAGCAATCCTGCGTACCATCAGTAGTGCAAACCTTACTTTCCATGCAGAAGTGAGATGCTGATGGAAGATGGTTATCATTTTCAAAGGTCAGAGTTATTGTTCCTACTTCCTTACAACATGAATACATTCAGATTTTGCATCGTGGCCACCCAGGTTCCGATTCTATCAAAAGAAGGGCGAGAGGACCAGTATTTTGGCCTTCTCTATCGAAAGACACTGATAAAGTGCTTTCTTCTTGTTCAGTTTGTAATAGAGCCATTTCAGCTAAGCCAAATTCCTGAACTGCCTTGGTCAACAACTGACATATTTGCATGGAACAGTCAGGATTACTTAGTGTTGGTAGACTCTTATTCGAACTGGTGTGAGATCGATTTGCAACCTAACGTCTAGTGCTGTTATTACGAAGATGAAACATCATATCTCAGTCCATGGTAGTCCACACAAAGTTATTTCTGACAACAATATCCAGTTTACCAGTCAATTGTTTCACAGATTTGCAAAATAGTGGGACTTTATCCATAGTAGTCCTGAATACTCAGTCAAATGGCCTTGCTGAACGTGCAGTAGAGTGCAAAGCAATTACTAGAGAGGTCAACACGTGACAACACCAATATCTTCTTGAATTTACTTAATCTCAGAAATATACCCCATGACAACCTACTTGGTTCGCCTGCTCAGAGACGTCTATCTAGGCAAGCCAGAACAACCTTGCTTATCAGTTCTAGTTTGTTGGTGCCTAATGCCAACAACAGAGCAATCAAAGCCCAACTTTTTAAAAAGAGTTCTTCTCAGAAGTCCATGATAAAAAATTAGCAGATTTATTCATCCATTAAAAGGAGAGATGGTTAGGATGCAAAATGCAAAGGGCTTTGATCGAATTGGTCAAGTGCGAGGCATATGTGCCTAGCCCAAATCTTACCTAGTGGAATCTGAGAGTATAGAATACAGGAGAAACGAGGCAACTTCTGCCTGTATCAGAAACGATATCTCGGCATCGTACCTGTGATACAGACTCTAGAGCTCACAGCAACCCTGACAATGTTCATACCGAAGAACACGTCTCAGTATCCATTCCTGTTCCTGATGATGTCCCAGTTGTCCCCAAAATTGAACATTCCTTAAAGACAGTCCCCCATTGCTAGATCCAATTCTGATTTTTATGTTACACGATCAGGTCGTATTTCTAGACCTAGTGTAAAATGCACAGCAACCTGGTCATAATAGTTTTATATAGGTCAAATTTTGTATGAGTGTATGTCAAAGAATTAGTTCTGTATAACTGCATGTCAAAAGATCACTTCTGTAAAACTGCAGGTCACTGAATACTGTCTTTTGATGTATGAGCTATTTCTCACAGGGAAGATGTAGAACAGAGCATATGTACCTTTAAGAAGCATTTCCAGATGTAGCCATGTGCGTATAAATAGTGAGCATGTGCCGGCAGCAACGCCATTTTGAGAGAACAGCCAGAGTGTTAACATGTACGAGTGTGGTAGTCCGTCTGTTTATAAGTTTATTTACGTTTAAGTTACAAAGCCTCATTCCTGATGTTTTTGTGTGCAATATAGCTGCTTGAACTAAACCCACAGCCGTTAGTCTGTTTTATCCTGACCGGACGAGCAACAACTATATAGACTACCACAATCACAGAAAGTAGTGTATATATGTTTTAAATTAAATGGTCTTAAGAAAAATAACAGATCAACAGTGATCCCACACTACACTGGCAAAATTATAAAAGTATAACGGTATATGAAGTTTTTCAAAGCTGTAAGACAAACTGAAGAAAGATCCTAGCAATGCAAAAGTTATACATGAGCCTTATATACCTACCATTGTTTGAAGAAATAATTGCATGAGACCAGTGTTGGTCTTCAGTGAGTGGAGCACAGATTAAAATTTCTTACCAGGAATGAAAATAGGTGAGCAAAACGTAAACCATTATGATTTACTGTCGTAGTGATCCACCACAACTTACTGTTACTTTCACCTAAATATGCCCAAGGTTAATGTTGGTACTCAAAATACACCCAAGAGAAAGGGGCCAGGCCTAAGAAGAACATTATAAAAATGAACATTTATGATCATAAGTTATATAAAATAAGTTGATTCAAATGTGAAGAACAGTGCCTGGCACAGACTAAGGGATGAAGCTCTGACAAAGTTCTAGTGTGGGAAAATCTATGAGAAGGGTGGGACTTGAGCAACTGCTGCCTACTCACTCATCGGGGGGGGGGGGTTCATCTGTTGACTGCCACTTCACAAGTGGAGGCTTGCAAGGCAGGCAGAGAAATGACTGGGATCAGGGGAGTGAGCATTGTGATCCCAAACCAGTGATAACCATCTGTGGATGTGTGCTAGCAAGCACATACAAGGGGAAGGTCAGAAGATGCCCCATAGTGATGCAAGTGCTCATATAAGTCACCAAGAACAGGTCTAGGACCAAAGATACAAAACCCTTAATGGCTCTCTATATGACAGCTCCTGCAGCTGACTCACCCATGTGGAATGAATGGGCAGCTGAGTAAAAGGAGAGCTGAAAGTTGGCATGCAACAAAGAGGAGAAAGTACCCAGAAAGAAAAAAAAATATTCAGAGCAGCTACCAATCCAGGCAAGGCAGTTTACACTACAAACAAGCAAATACTTTCAAGTAGTCACACAAAACTCTTTTGGAAGAGTATCACAGATCAAACTGGTGACATTAGCCAGACCAACAACTACTCAAGAAACCTGAACCTCTCTTTTGTTAATGAGATAAAAGATCATAGTACTGGACCACTAGATAATAGAAGAACAGAACCAATTTCCTATCATCTTGTTCTCTTTTGAAGAACTCATATACATCTATTAGAATAGTACTTGAACAAAAAAGTCATTATATGCTCAAACCTCTCTACCCTTCACCCATCCTTCTCAAAGAGGTAAAGACCTGCTATTGCTACAACACAGGCCAACATTTTCAGTCTGATATTATCTAATGGAATGCTGCTACCTGTTCAAAAAAGATTTAACTGCCCCCTTAGCTAAAGTAGCCAAACCAAATGTTCCACAGCAAATTCAGACTTACTGCTAGCCTTTCTCTATTACTCCACAAGACTGTGTACATCTAAATTCTCAAACATATTAACAAGCATTATCTGCTCTTCTGAATGTAACTAGGCTTTATGAAAGACCAAAATGCACTGATGGCTTATTTATACCTTTACTGATGTAATACTATGCAACATGAAAAAGTGTCTTCTTGATGATGCTGTATCTATGGCTCTGAAAAGGGCTCATGTCCACAGATTATTCCCTTCTATCATATAATAAAAACAAATGGAAAAAAAGCCTAGTTTTCTTTGAGTCCCTCTGAAATGGAATCAAAGTAATCTTGCAAAGCATCTCTTCTTAGTAGCTTCAGAACTGGAGTCCTCTGATTTCAGCTACAGCAATCTGGGAATATATCATGGAGGTGGCGAACAGATTTAAAGGGGCAGACATGGTAGATGGGATATCTGAAGAACTATGGACAGAAGTTGTAATACTGTCCAGGAGATGGCAACAAAACATATTCCAAATATAAAAAAAGATTAAGAAAGCAAATTGGCAATCTCTGGAGACTTTAGAAAAGTACAGTTTTGTACCTACCATAAATGTAGATGTTCGAGGATCCACATTGCTGCAGTCCTTACTATTGGGTAGTCCGCTGTCCAGTGCCCCGAATACCAGAGTATATGGCTGGTCGGTCAGCGCATTAGACCGGCGTCAGTGCGTCAGGGTACTAATGCATGACGCATGACCGACTCAGACTTTTCTTTCTTGCCCAGCCCCAGAGACCAGAAAGAGAAGAGAAAAAAAAAGACAAGGCCAAAATACCTGCACAATAAATATAAACAATATAATATAAACTCACCTACACACCTCCTCCTACACACACAAGGGGGAGGAGGGGAGGGAGAAGGAGGGAGGGGTGGTTGGATGGATCCATATACACATGGTAGGTGGTGCACAAAACCGTACTATATCTTCTCTACTATGTTCTTTGCTGCACATTGCTGTCCCAAAGCAGAGGTAAGGTAGCAGGTATAAGGAGAGCTGAAAATAAAGAAGAAGTAGCTGAGTACAACAAACAGCAAAAACAGCTGTGGCCCAAGACTTAGAAGAGAGGAGGAGGAGTATATAGAGATAGTGAAGTAATGCACTGGTCTGAGTCCAAGTAGCTGCCTCCAAAATATCCCTGCCACCCCTCCTTAGAAGTGGCAACCTAGTGGCAGCAGCCCTAGTGAATGAGGGCCCCTCCTCATCATGAATGGAATAACAAATGATGGGAATAACAAAATGCAATGCAAAGCCAATCCACACCTAGAAATAGTTTGTTTTCTTCAAAGAAAAAACTGCAAAACAAAAAGCAAAAGAACAAACTGAAACTGACAAAAACAATTAAATAATAATAAATAATAACGAATAATAAGTGTATTGTACATCTAAAGTGTGCTAAATCTTTGGGGTTTTGGGGTCTGCATAAAAATAGTTTGGTTTAAAAGTTTCAAAGAAAGCCACAAAGAAAAACAGGAAGCATAAAGGAAGGATTATTAGGCAATGATACCCCTACCTTATGGAAAATCAAAAGGGCTCCCTTGCAAAAATCAAACCTTCTTGCTACTGCCATAGTTAGAACAAGCCAGAACTTTGCCTTGACAAGTAATAGCCAACAGAAAAGCAGTCTTCCATGACAATTATTAAGTAGTTCCAGCAAAAAAGTTCCCAAGGAAAAATTGTTAGAGCAGGAGTTTCAGTATCCCCTCTAGGGGTCTTTGCTAATAGGGGTCTTATATGGAACAAAATGGAAACTGCTTGAACAAAGGATGAAAGGCTATCAGGGTCTTCGAACAATGTGGGCTGAAGGACAAACCTTTGTCCAATAACTCAAGGAGAAACCTTGTAACAACACTCAGACAAACCTTGAAGAGCCACACTCAGTAAGATATTGAAGAAAATCAAAAAAATTAGGCTCCAAAATCTCAAAAATCTTACTCTTCTTTCAAGGTACTCTCTCTTCCATAATTCTATTTAGCTTCCTTCTACTCACATTGGGAAGCAGGATGTTCTGTGTTTAGAGTTGTGCTACGACTTGTAGAAACACTGTTTGCCAGGCAGAGCAGAGCAGAGTGAAGAGAGAAGAGAGTGAAGCTTGACGATGAGCAGAGATGAGGAATCATGGAGGAGATGATGAGCCAGAGCAGGCCAGGTGCTTTTTTCCAAGTGTAGACCAGTGTGGTTAGGGGAGGCCAGTCTTGCAAGGCCAATCTGGAATCATCAGTGGCCTGTCTTGTCTGACCTTTGACCTTTGAAGAGAAGAAGAAAAAAGGAGGGTGGAAGGCATCCAAGAAGGTTTTTTGAACTGAGACAGAGAGCATCCACTCCAAGCTGTGTGATGAAACTGTGATGTGCAATACTTTGGCAGCTGGTGGTTTAGTGGTGGTTTAACAGATCTAGGTCTGTTCCCTTCACACTGTCATCAATTGAACTGAAATACATGAAGATCCAGTTTCCACGTGGGGATCTGCTCATTTTTGTCTGCTTACACATCTGCTGGAGTTGCTGAGCTCCCGCAGAAAGCTTGCCTGAAGAGTTTGTTGTAAGAGCTTAGCGATAAAATCTCTGCATGATTGCTTATGGCCATGTAGCATAGTGTTGTGGCTTGTTGATGTACCACATGTTTGTTGTGACAGTTGTGTGCAACACCTGCCTGAATCAACACCTGCCCTTCAAAGAAGTACAAAAGAAAAGCCATTAATGCAAACTGGATTCATGATGATCCTTTCCTGCTGTATGTTGGTGATTGTGTTTGTTGTATCCACTTTCTTGTATCCACCCTTCCCCAGCAAGATGAGCTCCTCTGTTGTAAAATCCTACGCTGCTGGTGTTGACTCGGCCTGGCATTTGGGTGACATTCTGTTTTACACACAAATTCCTGAGAGTTTTCACAAGTATTTTTTGAGGCAAGGTATTATTTGCCCTGCAGTGCTGTTGTCCAATCCTGGCAGTGTTGTACATGTATTTTTCCCCATATTTGTGGCTCACATGTGAAGCACCAGGGGGAAGCACTGCCATGAACCCTAATGCTTGAAGAACTGTCCTGGTTGAAGGATCCGATAGATGAGAAGGATGTTTGAGTAAAGTGATAGACTCTTGTTTGTCCGGTTGTGAAAAGTCTTGTAGTGGGGCTGTGTTTCATGTCTCACACCCCCAAAGCATGTCTTGAGAGGGTACTAGACTGGACTTCTTTTGACTTGGAAAACCTATCCTAGTATCTAGCACTGCTATGCTGTTCATGAGATACTGTAGAGCTGGTCTTCCTTTGAGCCAGAATCTCTCAGAATCTCGTCTCAAGTAAGGATCAGTCAATTCCACCTAGTTCAAAGCTATCAGCTGGCCAAAGGAATTAAGCCTGAGTGAAGCTATAAAGTAGATAAGCCAAAGGGCAATGCAGAGAACTGATAATGAGAATTTCCAGCTCATAACGAGCTCCAGATATGCAACAGTACCGATCTGGCATTACCTTCCTGTAGGCACAAAGAGAAAAGGTTCCATTCCAATCTCTTTTAAGCAGAGAAAATCTTGCAGCCAGAAAAAAGTGTTGAATCGATGAATATCCACAAACTGTGTTAGAATAGAAAGATAAAGTAATATAAGAAGGAAATCCAGGATTGGCCCCTAGCCCCTTCTATTGGGTACTAACTTCAGGCGAGGCCCTGTCACAAGGGTTGGAATTCTGGATACAGGAACTGGCTGAAGATCTGGAGTATCTGATAAAATTTGGAAGGCTCTTTTTCTTTTGCTTTGTGTGTCTGGCATGCCTTTGAAATGGACGTCCAAAGGGAGGCATTGTGACCAATGCATTGTAATTAAACCCAGTACTCTTCCCCAAAGAAAGCATCTCAATTGAGACAATGGTGAGAATCTAGAGAAAGAGCTGACCAGTGAAAGGACCAGAAGGTGCCACTGAAAAGTCTGAGCAGGTGAACAAAAGTTCTGACCCCTAAAAAAGAACCTTGTCTACTGCCCCTGCCCTCTGACTCTAGCCTGTCTGCCCCTGCCACTAGAAGGTGGCCCTCACGTCCTGGACTACCCCCCTACTAGAGCCCATGGGATTAAATCTGATATATCTACCCCCCTATTCTTTCAAGTTTGCATAGGAACTTCTTTGTTTAACCTGCATCAACATCTACTTGTTAAAATTCTTTCCAACTTAAGTCTAATCAAAAACAGTTCTGTTAAAACTGGTTCCTAAACTGTAAATGAAAACACAGCACTTGTCTGAACATGCCCAGCCATCCCTGTACTACCACAGAACAAACCTCTTGCACCTGGCCACCAGTGGTGCCAGAAACACATAGATGCAAATCACTCCCTCTTTGTCAAGAAGGCTTAGCATCCACATACAGAACACTCAACAGCATCACAAGACATCACCAAAATGATCAAATCAACCAACCAGCAATTTATTTAAATCAGATAGCATTTACAAAAGCACCTTCACCTATCACCAATGACAGAGAGACAATTGTACTTTTTTTCTTTCCGTTCTTTACAGCCCCCTTTGCCTCAATAGGCAAGGAGTTATTGGTTAGAACAGGCCTTTTATCCACAACTTTTGAAGAGGATTCTGCCTCTTTATCATTTAACTTTGGGTTTTAACCAAAGGGGCACAGAGGCCTTTCTACAGTACCTAACAGAGTTTCAGGAGGGTTCAGAAGGAGGGACAATTAAACAAGGTAACATCTTCAGGCACCAAAACATCAACAGGAGGAGGAGGCTCATTGGAGGCAAGGGCTAAAAACAAAATTAGCTAAAAAAACACACATTCTTTCTCTGATCCTGGCCTTCCCATTTAAAAGGGCCTAGATTGGAAGTATCCCTCTCAAAATAAGAATTCTCCTTCCCACAGCAGTAGGAGTGCTCAGAGAACATCAGAATCAGAATAAGGAGGAAACTCCTGCAAATCTTCCACATCCTCAGGAGGAATTCAACACAGAAGAAAAACAATCACCTCTTCTCTCCTGTAAACCAAAACTCAGGGGTTGAACCAGGCCCTCTTCCACAATAGCCTCTTCTCAAACCCTAATCATACCTCCTTTCCTTTTCAGGAGGCCAAGACTTCTGGGATTTCTTAGAAGAACTCTTAAGTACAGTAAGCAAATGAGGACTGAAAAGCAACTTGGCCTTGAGGAGAGGCCCCAGAAGTTTTGGCAAACCCACTGAGAAGAAAGGTCCCTTGGCCTTGGGAAGAGAGGGAGTAACTCTTACTACCCTCCCCTCTACTCGGCTGAGACAATGAGAAGGCTCCAGCTCTGTACCTCTGGCTCCTCTGAACTGGCAAAATACCCTGGTGTCCTGGATCTTCATCCTGCCTAACGCACAAGACTCCCGCTGATCGGGACTTGGGCCTTTCAACCCCTGTCAATGGCTTGTCCCTTTATGGGGCGCTTCGGCGTCGGAGCATCCACGGCAACTTTATGTTGCCGCGCTTAAGCACGGTTTAACCAGTCTCACGTCCAACCTAAACTCAATGCTCCCACGGCATTACAACATTCACACCCTAACAAATCCAGTTAAAAGCCAACAAGGTTATAAACTGAGGCCAAGTGTTCCCCACAAAAACCCTAAACACAAAGGCAATCTGAACATTCACTTGCTCACATTCAATTCAAAAGGTATGACTGAAAAAAAACCAAAAACTCCCAAAAGCAAAATAGCCTCCCTGACTTTTTCTGAAACCACGGTTCGGGCAAGAAAAAAACGAAAATGTGCACAGTCAGAATTTCCAAGCATCGACTGATAGAAATCTCTGGGGTCACTGAGGCCGCGGTTTGACCAACCTGGACTACGAAAACGACAGTTCTGCATCCAATAACCGCACTGAAAGCATGCGGCACGTAGACGGAGACTGGGACAGCTTTGACCTGACGTACTGTGGGGACTGCAACCATCGGACAAGGAAGGAACAGCAAAAGGTAGTGGAAAGAGGGAAAATGATGTCCAACATTTATTATTATTGTTATTATTATTTGATATTTCTTAACCAGGCATGTTTGACTGAGTGAAAGCCCATTTTTAGCCGAGGCCTGGGGGGAAAGACCCAAATAAATAATAATTACAAATGCATTTACAAAAATAGTTACAATAAAGATTATTAATTACAAATAAAGTTACAATAACAGTTACAACAAATATTAATAAGAATTATGTAAGACTTAAAGTAGATAAAACAAAACTTCAGAGAAGAGCAAGAAGAAATAAGGAAGCACTTTTAAATGAGCAGTGCACAGAAATGGAAGAAGATACAAGAATGTGAAAGGTAAGAGATCCCTTCAAGATAACTGGTGATATTAATGTAAACTTCCAGCTAAAACAATAGGCATGACAAAATACAAAGAAGAGAGGGCCTTATCAGAAGCATAAGAGTTGACAAGAATATATAATACCTACATAAGGAGGAACCCAACATCACTGAAATATGCAATTACATGTTCTCTGATCTAGAACCAAACATTCTGGAAACTGAAGCTAAATGAGACTAAGAAGGACTCATTAAACAGCAGTAACATTGTAGGATGTAGTGGGATTCCTGATGTTGCCACAGTTTTACCTGGAATTTGCCAGCATACTTGGAAAATAAAGCAGTGACCAACAGACTGGAAAAGGCCAGTTACATCAAATTCCAAAAAAGGCAATGCTCGAGGGTGTTCAAAATATTGAACTGCACTTACTTCAGATGCTTGTACGGTATTACTCAAGATCCTGCAAGCTAGATTCCAGCAATATACATGTGATGCCCCAGTGCTGGCCAAGTAATCAAGGAGACTCAATCCTCACCACTGGCAACAGTGGGGGGTGTATACACTGGGAGAATGACAAGTACACACACAGTAAACTGCAATTTCCCTTAGGAGCACAGAGAGACCACAGTCAGTCTGGGGCTGTTTTTTTCTTCTTTCTCCAGATCCCCAATAAGACTCCCCACTGGCACAACTATAGAGTTGTGATCTCAGCTGTGTGGCCAATCCAAGACCTCCAGCACCCTCTCTGTCCAACCAGTGCTTTGTGTCCCTGCCCAAATAGCTGACACACACACACACACACACACACACACACACACACACACACACACACACACACACACACACACACACACACCTGGGAAAGGCTAGTACAGGTTTACTAGCTATGTCCCCTTCTGCCCAGACTATAAAAGGTAGTTTTCACTGCCACCAGCCACCACTTATCAGCTACTTTAAGGTCCTTAGCAAAGGGTGTCCAATCTTACTGTGTAATGTTACTATTAATCCAAATGGTAGTTTGACCAACAGCAAGGCTGGCCTGCACAGTGTCACCAAATAGATATGCAAGTACTCCAAGAGCTTAAAATATGTCTCACAAATATCAGCCACAATGAAAGGTTTAAAAAATATTTAATAATAAATAACAAAAGAACAAGAAAATACTCGGTAAATCATCACTGTAACTTCAGAGTTTAAAATCACAGGAAATATTTAAAATAATGTTGCAGGACAGTCTCAGATAAATACAGAAAACATCTAAACTGATCTTTACTATATTGCTAACTATATCTAAAATAATTACTATACCCTAGAAACATACTATTACAGCAAGGCAAGTGTGATGAATGGATCTCCTAGTTGATGTTGTCAGGTCAAATACAAATACAGAATTCTCTGTCGCTCAGGGAGTTCTTAAATTAATATCCCAAATATTACTGATGGAATACTTGCAGAATGACATTGTCTCTTGTCATCTGACTATCCCAGGCAAAACCACTGATGCAGCTGTTGCATTTAGCATCTAGCTGCGAAAACACATAAATCTTAGATATTTTGGCAAATGGTGGAAACAGTAAAATAATTTACATTCCTCCACATTTAAAGACGATACAAAACACTTCCTAGTTCTAGACCTTATGACTCCTGTTGCACTGAAACTGAAAGATAACATTTCTTTTATTACATGGTTATAAAGTAATTTAACTTTTCAGTTAGTTATTCTCCTGAAGTTAACTTCTTGTGTTTCAGTTCCAGTTGGTAACATACATATGCATCTAAATAGTTACAAGTGTATAAAAGCATCTCTTCAGCACACTTCTATACAACATGACATACAATTCTAATACATTTGCAACACAGGCATATGAATAATGTTGTTATTCTCACATGACACAACCACTTACAAAATTCCAGACAGCTGGGCTGGCAGCATCTCCTTCTGCCACACTTCTATATAAATCATATTAATATTCAAATGACATACAATTATTTACAAAATTCCAGATAGTTAGGCTGACAATATTTCCTTTTGTGACAATATGGACCAACAACAACCAGATGTGCAAGCTGATATTATAATACATTAGAAAAGCAGAAATCACAAAAGCTGGTTTTGTTGCTCAACAAAACTAGCATTATGGCATCTTTGCCAGGTTTTTGCATACAGATGGGGAAAACACTGAAGCATAACAGATGTTATTTTCCTGGGCTCAAAGACCTCTGCAGATGGTGACTGCATCCATAAAATTAAAAGTCACTTCCTTCTTGAAAGGAAAGTTATGGCAAATCTGGACAAGACTTTAAAAAGCAAACACATCACTCTGTTAGCTAAGGTCCATATAATCAAAAAAGAAGTTATGTACTTACCATAACATTCCATGTGAGTTGTTCATCTCACGTTCATTTTTACTGAAATCGGCCTACTACAAAGCTCAAGGATTTCAAGTAGCTTGAGGCCAAGTCCCTATCCCATGATGCACCTAGAGTTATATCAGATCTTGTTTGCTGCGTATAATAATACCATATGTCATTCTATAACTCCATAAGAGAAAGTACAGAAGGGCTGACTGACCAGGAAGGATCTAGCATCTCAGTCTTCTGAAAACCCAGGAGGGGGTAGGAGGGAGGGACGTAAGAATGAAGGCAAGATGAACAACTCACATGGAACGTTATGGTAAGTACATAACTTCTTTATGTGAAGTTGTTCTATCTCGCCATTCATTCTATAGGTTCATAGGCAGATACTAGGCTATCTGCCCTAGGGCATTTATAAGCTTAGCCAGAGTGTATTTGGCTTCCGCCTCCCTATTAGATTAGCCTATTGTGCCTCTGTAAAGTAGGTCACAGAAGGTACCCTTTTAAGATTAGTTTACTGTACCTCTATCTAGCAGGGACACAGAAGAGATCCCAGGAGTGAATTTGCGATTTCCCATCCACGCGTCCAGATTTCACTTGAAGAGGGTCAGCGAGGGGCTATGTCTAACATGAAACGGGATTCTATTCCAGAGTGAGGGGAGCCTCTGGGAAATGAATCTGTCCCTCCAGCATGTCCTATTTATTTTTGTGCTGAGGTTTAGGTCCCTGGAGTGTGTAGCTCTAAGGGACTTGGATTTTTTTGAGGTGGAGCATGTCCATTAATTCTGGGTTTGACATGGCTTTGTACGTCAGGCATAGATCGCCTCTGAGTAGGCAGTAAGCAACTGAGTAGAGCTGGAGTTTTAGTCGAGCTGCATAGGACATCTGTTTGTAGCCCATGATCCTCTTGGTGAGGTACTTTTGGGGTCTCTCCAGTTGCTGCAGGTGTCGGGTAAGGTACATCCCAAAAGGGGCATTGTATTCAATTATGGGCCTGATGAGTGACGAGTAGAGGGGCACAATGACCTCTCTTGATCTAGATGCGAACCCTTTCGTGATGAGGTGGGCTATATAGAAGGTCTTTCTAACCACTTTGGCAACGTGATTATCAAAGGAGAGAACACTATCTACGTTGGTCCCCAAATCTCTAATTACTTCTTCCATACTTAATGGATTACCACCTATGTGGTAACTTGTGGGCACCTTGTTTTTCCCAAAGGGAATGACTATGCACTTTTTAGCATTTAGCTCGAGGCCGTGGCTCTGGCACCAAGCATCCGTCTCTGTGAGACCCTTTTGGAGGATGCTTGTGTCAGCTGGAGATTCGATTATGGCCCCCAGTTTGCAGTCATCTGCGAACTTTGTCAGCCATAATCCCCCCGTGTTAGCCTGAACCTCAGAGAAGTATATACCGAACAAGAGAGGTCCCAGAACTGAGCCCTGTGGGACGCCACTTGTAACTGGTTTGGATTCGGACATGGCACCTGTGATTCTGACCACGTGGGTTCTATCTCTGAGCCAGTTTGCAACCCATCTTGTGATATAGGGGTTGATATTTAAGCTGGTAACCTTATTTATGATGCCAGAGTGGGATATTGTGTCGAAGGCTTTTGCGAGGTCCAGGTAGGCTGTGTGGACTACCTTGCCCTCATCTATGGCTTTGGTAACTGTTTCAAAGAAATCAACTAGGTTTAAGAGGCAAGATTTGCCCTTAAAGCCGAATTGGGTAGGGTCCAGTGTCTAGAGGCTTCCAATGTCTTTGTTTATGAGTTCCACGATAATACGCTCCATAGCTTTACAGACCAGACTACTCGGGCATATGGGGCGATAGTTTCCGGGGTCCTTTGTGGCACCACCTTTGTGGAGTGGGACCACTGTAGCTGTACGCCATTCTTTGGGTACATATCCTGTAGTAAGGCTAAGTTTGAACAGTGACTGAATGTGAGGGTTCAGTTCTGTCCGGTCCCATAGATGCTGTGTTTTTTGCTTTGGAGAGGGCAGCTTTCACCTGTGCATCTGTGATGTCAGGGAGGTTACATTCAGTTGGGATAGGCATTTGCTCCTTTGGGGGGGGGGGGAGAAGTTTACACTGAATCTGTCTGCCAGGATGTTGGCTATGTCTGTAGGTTTGGTATATTTTGTACCGTTATGCAACAATTCAGAGCATATCTGGGAGTTTCTGCCCATGTTCCTGACATAACTAAAGAAGGCCTTGTGATTATCTTTAGTGTCTAGGGCAATTTTTCTTTCGAAACTGGCCTTTGATGATTTTATGAGGGATCGAAGTTTCTTGCTAATACTGATCAGAGATGCCTTCCCTTTTTGGGATTTTGCTCTGTCATGTAGTAGCTTCCTCCTTCTGTTGTTTAGCTTATTTATGGCTGGGGTCCACCAGACCGGTCTCCTGTTTTTGGAGGAGTGAGTCTTGGTTTTATTTGGGATAGCACAATCCATGCATTCCTGCAGGTGCTCATAGAATGCATTTGTAAAGGATTCTGCGGATTGGGCTGTATTATCCTCTGGCCCAGGGGCTTTGAAGGATTCCACCTCAGTCTTGAGAAGTGCAAAGTTGGCTTTTGAGAAATTCTTTACAGTGATTTCCTTGGCTGGGGGTGGGGAAGGGTTATAGATGTCCAACGAAATTTGTTTATGGTCTGATCTTCCCAATGAGGGGTTTACCTCCGGTGTGGAACATAGAGTCCCCGTGTTGGTGATGACCAGGTCCAATATGTTGTTCCCTCTTGTGGGAGTGGTGACCAGTTGTTCCATTGTGTTAGAGTTCATAAATTCAAGGAACTGTTGGGAGAGGGTGTTTCAGTGCAAACCTTAGGCATCTTACTGATGGGTAGCATCCCAAGCACCATCTACCTCGGGTGGCTCATGGGAATATATTTTTCAGGACAGTGGATCCAAAGGAGGCCCTGTCAACTTTGTAATGAGTGATAAAGGTATGAGATTGTGACCAAGGGGCTGCTGCACAAATGTTATCAATAGGAAGTCTAGTAGAAAAAGCAGAAGATGTAGAAACTACTTTGGTTGAGTGAGCACTAATTTTATGCTGCAATGGCATATTGGCATCTGAATAAGCAAAGGTGATGCAATCAGATAACCATTTAGAGAGACATGTTTTAGCCACTGGCATGGTCTGAAAAGGAGACAAAAAGCGGATCTGATTTCCTGAAATCTTTTGTTCTATCCAAATAAAATCTGAGCTGTCTGTGAACATCAAGTTTGTGCAGCATGTACTCTAGATTGTCAGAGTGATTGGGGAAGAAAAGTGGCAAATCAATAATTTGGTTAAGATTAGTTTCAGTGCAAACCTTAGGCATAAAAGAGGGGTTTGTTCAAAGTGAGACTCTGTCGGCATGGAAAATCAAGTAAGGAGGGTTAATGGACAAGGCCTGAAGCTCTGACACTGCGGGTAGAAGTAATAGCCACAAAAAGACAGTTTTCCATGACAAAAATTTGAGGTCACATGAGGAAGCTGGTTCAAATGGAGGAAGAATAACACGGGAAAGCATAAAGTTTAAAATCCATGGGGAATAGGGAAATTTGACAGGTGGTCTGATAAAGGCTTTGGATAATTTGTGTGACATAATATTCAATCCTTTGAATCAAAGATGAAAGTTAGAAATGGCAGCAAGCTGAACACGGACTGTTGCTGCTGCAGCTCCTTTATTGAATATCATGGTCAATAATTCTAGTATAGAGGCCACAGGGGCTTGGTAAGGATCAATATTGTTTTTAGAGGCCCATATAGAAACTTTTTTCCATTTGCTAAGGTATGGCTTCCTCAGAGGATTTATGAGAGGATAAGAGAATTTGCTTCATCTCATTGGAAAGGTTATGGAACCTGGCTATGAGCGGAATTGGAGCAGCCAAGCTGTCAGCTTCAGGGACTGCAGAGAAGGATGAAGTTTCCCCAACAAGTGGGTCTGAAGGTCCAGAACTGGGTCCAGAATCTAGGGGTCCTCCAAAAGATGAAGTGGAAGGAAGGGGAACAAAAACTGACAAGACCAGTGAGGAGCTATTAGAATGATGGTCCTTCCCAGGGCTTTTGCTTTCTGTAATACCTTGGGTATCAGCAGGATTAGTGGAAATGCATAGAGGAGACCTGGGGGCCAATCGTGAATGAGTGCGTCCCTTGGGGCTTCTCCCGAAGGGGGAATCACGGCAAAGTAGCTTCTGTATTTTGTGTTCATGTGACTGGCAAAAAGGTTGCAGCAAGGCTGGCCCTACCTGCGGAATATCCTGTCCACTATTTCTTTCTTGAGGGACTACTCGTGGGGCAACAAAATTGCTATGCTCAGCTTGTCTGCTATCACGTTGGATTTCCCCAGTATGTGTGTTGCTAACAAAAAGCGCTGGGTGGATATAGCCCACTGCCATACTCTTAGGGCCTCCTGACAAAGGGGATATGACCTGGTTCCTCCTTGTTTGCTCAAGTAGCAGACCACTGACCTTGTCTGTATGAATTGCAATCGTACCCAGAGGAAGAGAGTCCTGGAAGTACTGCAATTCCAAAGTACTGCTCGCATCTCTAGGACATTAATATGCAGGTGTGTCTCTTGATCGGTCCATGTGCCTTGGGCTGTCCTTCCCTGAAAATGCCCCCCCTCCACCCGATCAGGGAAGCATCCGTGGTCACTGGTGGGGGTAAAACAAAGGGACGTCCTATCATTACATGGAGCGAGGTCAACCACCACTGAAGATCTTTTTTTGCAGGAGTTTGTGATCATTATCAGGTGAGACATGGGAAGCTCTTGGTAAGACCATTGAGTGAACAGCCATGGCAGTATCCGCATGTGCATATGACCCAACGGTATGGCCAGAATTGCTGCTGCCATCATACCTAACAATTTTAGAACTTCTGAAGCTGGAGCCTTGTTTTTGGATATCAAAATGTGGACCTGCTGATGGAGTAGTAAGACTCTTTCGACTGGAAGTCTTAGCATGGTGATGGTGGTGTCCAGTTCTGCTCCGATAAAGACGATATGTTGCGATGGTGACAAGGCAGATTTTTTTGAGTTTATTGTAATGCCCAGCTGGCTGCAGAGTGACAGAGTGGATTCCCTGGCTTGAATGAGTTGATGCCTGGTGGTGGCGGTGAGGAGCCAATAGTCTAGGTACGAAAACACCTGGAATCCTAAATGTCTCAGGTGAGCTGTGACCACTGCCATACATTTGGTGGACACTCTTGGGGCTGTAGTGAGACCAAAGGGCAAGGTTTGAAACTGGTAATGATTGGCTCCCAGCCGGAAGCGCAGATGATACTTGAATGGCCTGATCATTTTTATGTGGTAGTACACATCCTGGAGATCTAGAGAGCACATCCAGTTGTCCTTCCCTAAAAAGGGAAGTATCAACTGAAGCATAACATTCCAAAACTTCTCTTTCTTGACAGATTTGTTTAGCCTGCTGAGGTCCAATATAGGTCTCCAGTCACCTGTCTTTTTTGGAACTAAAAAGAATCTTGAGTAAGTTCCGGATCCTATCTGGTCTGTTGGGACT
This sequence comes from Protopterus annectens, assembly GCF_019279795.1. NCBI lineage: Eukaryota > Metazoa > Chordata > Ceratodontiformes > Protopteridae > Protopterus > Protopterus annectens. The sequence continues at coordinate 452,079,897 of NC_056732.1, read as the reverse complement.
GGTTAGATGGCTCTTTCTTAGCAACGTTTGGACCTCTACTGTTACTTGTTCCCTGTAACTGGGTGGAACATCTGGGATTTTTCTTGCCAGTGGACGGGGTGTGGTGAATGGAATGAAGTATCCTCTGGAAATTATACTTTGTACCCAGTTGTCATTTGTTTTTTTGAGCCAGGCATCTGGGTACAAAGATAAGCGACCCCAAACTGCCTCCAGAGCAGGACAGTCGGGCCTCCTTTCAGGAGCGCTGGCAGGGCTTCCCAAAGAAGTGATCTCTGTCACCCTGGTTTTGTGGACCCCTTCTGCCGTGGGGGCGGCGTCTTCCATTACTGCCCCCTCCTCTGCCCCTGGAGGGGGGGGTTCACCATGTGTGTCCAGAAAGGCTCCTTGGGATTTTTGGATCTACATTTTCCCTCCCTTTTGACCCTTGGCGTAGGGTCTGGTAGGGGTGGAAAAACGGACTCCAACGGCAGAAAAAGTCTTTCCCTCCTGCTCACACCTGGTCAAAGTTTCCTTATCTTTGGGCCCGAAAAGGGACTAGCCATCGAAAGGGGTATTCACAAAGGATGACTTGAAAGGCTGTACAAAGGAACACAAGCGCATCCAAGAGTGTCTCCTAAGAGCAATTCCTATACTCGCTGCCCTGCTCATTCCATCACCTGCATATGAAATGAGGCGCATGGACGAGTTAACAATGGAGTTGAGGGTAGCAAGCTAAAAGGCAACTTTGTCTGTAGCTCCTGCAGCTACTGTACCCTGAAGAGCAACTCCCAGCTCTTTAAGGAGATCTCTTTGTAGTCTAGTGAAATGGGTTAAATAATTAAGCGAACAGAGTGCAAAAGTTGCTGAACTAAACATGCGCTTCCCATATCCATCAATGATCCTGGAGTCTGTTAGGAGGATGGATAGAAGAGGAAGTTTCTGAGATTTCCTTTTTGGTGGCTGCCGCCACCACCATGGCATCAACTTGCACACCTTTGGTCAAGAAGGATGTATCTTGGGGGGCAGATATGAACTTATTAGGCCTCCTAGGGACAGGCTCCATAGTGTCCGGAGACTCCCACGCCCTTCATGAGACCAGCTGCATAAGCTCACTGAAGGGCAGAGACACCCAAGAGGTGGAAGATTGAGACCTGAAAACCTTCAGGAGAACAGACTCATCTTCAGTAGGGTTTGTGGACTGCCAGTCACCTCTCTGCCTAAGGATTTCAAGTATCTCTGCAAATAAGATATCCTCAGAGGGGTACCGTGGGGACCCTTCTGATTAATCCAAGTCAGTAACAGAAGTTAGGGACTCCTGAGGGGAATCTAGATGTTTCCGCTTACAAACCCTCTTCCTGGGAACCTCATCAGTGCGAGCTTCTGGTGAGGTCTCGAAGAGCATGGGCCACCCAATGGGGCTTCCGGAGTCTCTGGGTCTCTGCGCTTTGACAGGATCTGTAAAGCAGAAGCACACACAGGCACTTTAGGGGATGAAGAAGCCGGACCTGAAGTTGAGGATGTCTTAGGAGACTTAACATTCCTCATTGCTTCAAAGGCACCCCTGCTCCGATGTGAAGGGACAGACGGATCCAAGGAAACAGTCGATAACCCCAGCACCGGGACAGTGGGCTCCGAGCCAGAGGCAGGAGCAGAGCTCATCCGAGCCGAAGCGGATAGGTCGGTTCGACTATCCTCCCCAGACCAGACTAGAGAGCATCAGCTCCTATAGACCTCGATTGGCGCAGAGGATATCAGATTGAATGGAACCGAAGACACTGGAGCAGGAGTCGGCTCTGAAGGCTCCACAATCAACATGTCCGACTCCTCCAGCTCCGAAGGACTAGTATGGCTCAGGAGAGGAAGAGTTTTAGCTGGCATAATGATCTTCGGCTCCGAAGCCGCTTGGGTCGGAGCCGATAACAATTCTGCAAAGGCCGGTGCCTGTAAAAGCTCCTGCACCACACGACCTACATCCAAATCTAAAAGGCTAACAGAAGACGGAGATGAATGAATTGATGGTACCAGATGAAGTAAAGGAGATTTTGGAATTTCGGATACCGGTTCCAAAACCGGGGAACCGGCTCAGAAAAGAAAAGACAGTTGGCTCCGAGACCTGTGGAACCAATGTCACAGACTTTTTTTGATTCTTTAGATTCCACAGAAGTCTTGGAAGACTGAGGACCTACTAGATCTATCCTGGTCACTCAAAGCCTCCTGGAAAAAATGTTTCAATAAACCCCGGTCAGTGAGTTTCCTCTTTTTCTCGTAGAACTCAAGAAAAGGAATGACATATAGAACAGGTTTCTTGCAAGTGTAATGCATCTAAGCAATAAACAATTGACATGGCTGTCAGTGAAAGACACCTTCTGACCACATTTAGGGCAATTTTTAAACCCTGACTTAGGGTCTTTGTCCTTGTCGTCAGCCATGGCAGAAAAAGTAGACACACCCAACAACAATCAAGTAAAGAATAAGTCTTATAATAAGAAGCAGGCTAAATCTAAGTACACAAGCCCTTCAAATTGAGGCCAGCAACAATGAAATATATGACTAAGCCTTCTAACAAAAAACAGGCTAAATATAAGCACACAAGCCTTTGTAGTAAGGCTAACAAATCTCACACACACACACACACACACACACACACACACACACACACACACACACACACACACACACACACACACACACACACACACACACACACACACACACACACACACACACACACACTAATTATCTAAACAGATAATATCAATTAAGTAAAATTCACTAGTACAAATAACCAATCTATACACTGCTAAAGATAACTATAAATCTGTGACAAAAGCCACTAACTAAGCACACTATAAGAATTCTAAGAAAAATGTGAAAGTCACTCTATAAACAATTTTTTAGTTAGACTTTAAATAGGCCTAAGAAAAAACGAGGCCAACAATAAAGCTATGAAAAAAGCACACAAGGGAAAGGGAAGCTATAGATAAAGCTGTAAGAGCTTACTAACTAGTTATCTAATATTATAAAGAAATTGTTAACAATATTTTGAAAAAAGACCAAAGTCCTATCATTGCTGGAGCCTTCCTGTGTACTGACAGAGTGCTCTTCAAACTATCTGGAGATATACAGAGCGGAGAACATTTTTTCTGGCACTTCAGAGTTGTGTACTGGTAATTGTTTGACTAATTTTATATCATTGCTGGCTGAATTCAGAGTTGTGCACTGTTATTTTTGCTTCACTGTATAATTTTTCAGATCAATGCTGAAGGTGTTTTTCCCCCCTCCCCCTATTTCTCTGTGTCTTAAGTTGGTATAACTGGTTTTACATCCTATTTGACTATCTCAAGGATTACTTGCCTAAAATTAGATCCTCCTAGTAAAAGTCTGCATATCATTGCTGGAGCCTTCCTGTGTCCTGACAGAGTGCTCTTCAAACTATCTGGAGATATACAAAGCTGAGTATATTTTTCTGGCACTTCAGAGTTGTGTACTGGTAACTGCTGTTAGACAAATTTTATATCATTGCTGACTGACTTCAAAGTTGTGCACTGTTATTTTTGTTTCACTGTATAGTTTTTCAGACTTCTGCTGAAGGTGTTGGTGTTCCCATACCCACCCTCCCTATTCTTGTGTTGTTGTTTAAATTTGGAGGCTTTTGCAGTTGCCCGCCCCCACTGTAGATATGATCTGGGACACTCCCCCCCAGTCCCATCTCTTTACCTCATTCTACCTAATAGACTCCTTCTGCACTTGTTTATAGTCATTTTTAATTTAATTGCATTTTTTAAAATGTTTGGTCTAACATTGCTACATACTCAAGTGTGCTAGCTTGTACTGCATTTGAATTGTTTTTACTGCTGTTTTAGCTACTTTTCTGTACATATATATATATATATATATATATATATATATATATTTTTTTTTTTTTTTGCTGCGTCTTTCGGCTTTTCCCGGTTAGGGGTCGCCACAGCAGAACTCCGGTCCGCTAATCATTGGTAGTTGATTTTTACGTGCAGAGTTACCAGCCCTGACACACAACCTTCAACGAAGGTACGCCCATTCACGCATGTCTCCACGCGGAAGACGCTCTAGCTGAGAATCGAACCGGACAGCGTCTTACTGTGAGGCGACAACGCTACCGCAGCACCACCACCGGATATAATACATACCACTAGCAGGCACCAGTCAGTACCTCCACCCAATTCAGCAGCACATGCTGCATGAACTAATAAAAGTGTATACCATTAATAGAAAAGTAGCAGCCTGGAAAGAAATCTAAAATTACTTACTACCAGCTGCCTTTAAGACCCTGAGAACTCGTGGCTGGTTTATTCCCCGCTCCGCTTCGCCCTCGCTTCGCTCGGGCTCGCTCCGCTCCCCACCCTGCCCCCATATCCCACCCGCCCCCACTACCTCTACATTTATTCAGTCAAATAGCCCCTTCCACCACCTTCCACCTATTACAACCTGCCCCCAATCTGCTATTACTCCTCCCATACTCTCAGCATTACTCTCTCACCTAGTAAAGTCTTCTACCCCTCCCATCCTAACTTCCTCCTCCTTGGGTCATAATGGGCAAACTCACATTTAGCTTAACCCCTCTCATAGCAATTTTCCTACTTATTCCCTACTACTCAACTAGATATGAAAACCAAACTCTAATGGAAATCTCCTTCCCAAAGGGACACTTCCAACCATCCAATCCCATCCTCCCTAGTTATCTTTACTTCCCCACACCTTGACAACAGGATTAGCTCCAAAATGGTGCATCTTACCCTCTACCACTCTAAGATATCAACCAACAGAGCCTATCACAAACTGCTCAGTAAACTTCAGAGATTCTTAGACCACCTAAAAAAAAGTATTACCACCTACGGGGATATCCACCCTAACCCAGGTCCTACCAAGATCCCGGACTCTAACATCCCTAAACCCACAGGTTCCCTGCTTATATTCCATCTCAACTTAAGAAGCTTGAATAACAAAGTGCACTATCTTCATGCTATCCTAGCTAGCCACTCCCCTGATAGTATGTGTCTATCGGAAACTTGGTTAAAACCCTCCACCAAGGACGAAGAGATCATCCCACCTGGGTATAATATCCACAGGCTAGACAGGGGCAACAAAAGGGGGGGGGGCATAGCCGTTATGTACAGGAACACGATGAATGTCACTAGGTTTTCAATACAACCTCCCAAAACCTCTAATATTGAACTAATGGCTCTAAAGCTCTGCCTAAACACCCAAAAATCAATAAATCTTATTGTTATGTATATTCCACCAGGAAAGAACACTGAAAAATTAGAACAAACTCTTAGCTGGTTAACAACGAATTACCCTCAAGAAACCATAGTACTTGGGGATTTTAATATTGACTGGTCTCACTGCACGGCAAAAATTAACCCCCTTCCAATCAACCTACATGGCTTTTCCCAAAACATTGCATCACCAACTAGAATAGGAAATGCTCAACAAAAAGAAAGCACCATTGACTGGATACTAACCAATAAGGATCCACTAAACTATACGTCTGGAACCCTTCCCAATGACCTTAGCGACCACCTAATCACCTATATTATCAAACACAGAAGCCCTACAACTAGCCCCCCTCTATACAGATCTGTAAGAAATAAGAAGAAATTTAACGAACAACATTTTCTTGCTGAACTCAAATCCTGTCACTGGTCCAGCCTCAAAACCCTACCCCTACAGGAGAGTGTTACATACTTTAACAATACTTTCCTCAGCATACTAGACCGTCACGCCCCCATTCGGAAAATTAGAACTAAAGAACGTATAGCACCTTGGCTAACCAGGGAGACTAAAACTAAAATCAAACTCCGTGACCAGGCCTGGAAACAGTGGAGAGCTACTAAAACTCCCCTGGACCGCATTAAATTCCAACAACTCAGAAACTCGACTAAAACAGCCATCGTCCAAGACAAAAAACAGTATTACTGCTAACTCCAGGTCAAACACCAGAATAACCCAAAAAAGTTCTGGGCTGGATTTAATAACCTCCTCCATCCTGGCAAATCTACCACCCCCACCCCGGAGAAACTCATAGGGAAAAATCCTGTAGAAATTGCCAACGCCTTTAACTCCTTTTTTACGGATACCATACAGTCCCTAGCCGCCCAGATTACTAACACCTCCTCTCCACCCAATTACGCTTGTGACTCAACTCCACCTTCCTTTAAACTCGAACCTGTTCCTACCCAGTACATCCGCTCCCTCTTAAAAAAACTAAGACCAACCACCTTAGCGGCAGATCACCTCCCAGCGGAATACCTTCAGATAGCGTCAGACGTTATCTCCTATCCCGTATCTATCTTGATCAATAGATCCATAAAAGAATCCATAATCCCATCTATTTGGAAAATCTCATACATCATCCCTCTCCACAAAGGTGGTTCCTCCACGGAAACTTCCAACTATAGACTGATAGCAATCCTGTCTCCACTAGCTAAAATCATGGAGAGGTGCGTTCACAGACAACTTATGAACTACCTTACCCTCAACTGTCTCCTGTCTAATTCCCAACATGGGTTTCGCCCCCATCACAGTACCACCACTGCTCTCATCTCCTTTACTGACTCAATTAATAATAATCGCAATAATAAACTCATTTCCTCTGCTCTCTTTCTGGACCTATCGAAAGCTTTCGACATGGTCAACCACC
>NC_056732.1:452053239-452068239 GCF_019279795.1 Protopterus annectens | reverse complement strand
ATCTTGCCAAGGCTTTCAACACCATTCCCCACTCTGGAATTATACATAAACTCACTAAACTAGGTATAAATCCCTGTGTCACAAAATGGGTTGCCAACTGGCTCATTGACAGAATCCACACTGTGAAAGTAGCAGACTCCAAATCTGACTTCAGACCAGTGACAAGTGGAGTACCACAGGGTTCAGTCCTGGGTCCTCTCCTGTTTGGTATCTACTTCTCTAAAGTACAGGCTAACACAGAAGGTCTTTGGCTAACTAGGTTCGCAGATGACTACAAACTAGGAGCCATAATCGAAACTCCTAACGATGTGGACATCCTACAAAAGGGCCTCACTGAGACAGATGCCTGGTGTCAAAGCCATGGCCACAAGCGCAATGCCAAAAAGTGCACTGTCATCCCCTTTGGTAAAAACTCTGTACCCATGAACTACAACATAGGCGGTAGTATACTTAACACCGAAAGTGTGATAAGAGACCTTGGGACACAGGTGGACAGTAGTCTCTCCTTTGATAATCACATCGCCACAGTAGTGAGGAAATCCTTCTACGTGGCACACCTCATCACAAAAGATTTCTCATCCAGAAAAAAAGAGGTCATTGTTCCCCTCTACTCATCACTCATTAGACCCATTATAGAGTACAATGCCCCTTTTGGTATGTACCTCACAAGACATCAACAACTGGAAAGGCCGCAGAAATACCTCACAAAGAGGATTACTGGCCTCAAACAGATGCCCTACGCAGACCATCCAGCTTTACTCCGTCGCATATCGCCTACTCAGAGTTGATCTCTGCCTAACATACAAAGCTATGTCAAACCCAGAGCTGTTGGACATGCTCTACTTAAAGAAATCCCAATCCCTCCGAGCTACGTGCTCTAGGGACCTAAACCTTGTCACCACAATAAACAGAACATGCCGGAGGGACAGATTCCTGTCCCAGAGACTTCCCATACTCTGGAATAAGCTACATATCTATATCAAACAAAGCTTCTCATTAGCACTCAAGAAAAATCTTGATGATTGGATGGGAAATAGGAAATTCACCCCGGGGATCACCTCTGTGGCTGTGCTCGACAGTGGCACAAGAAAATTATTTTCTTGGGTGGCAAAACCAGGGTACCTTTTTGGCTGGGCTTGTATAGGCCCCAGGGCGGATAGCCTGGTACCTACCTATGAACCTATAAACCTATGAAAAGTAAGGTTTTTACTGGCCCGAGCTAGTGAGAACCTCTGATCTGTTGCAACAGCAAACTAGATCTGGGGTAACTCTAGGTGCATCATGGGATAGGGACTTTGCCTCGAGCTACTTGAAATCCTCGAGCTTTGTAGTAGGCCGACTCAGAGCCGAAGGATTGGCTCTGAACCCATCAGTAAGAATGAACGGCGAGATAGAACAACTTCACATGCTATATTTTTCCCAGTAATAACATATGGTTATCAGAGATGGAATTGAAGTAACACTGTGTGCCAGAAATTCAATGCTTTTGAACTGTAGTGTTTGAGAAAGCTTTTGGGATTTCCATGGACTGAAAGAAAAACAGTCAATAATTAGTGAAATAAATCCTGACTACTCACTGAAAGGTCTGACAGTAAAAACTAAAACGTAAATACTTTGGCCATTTGTGAAGACATGTTTCAATACAGAAAACACAAGCACTAGGAAAAGACCAAAGGCAAAAGAAGGGGTGGCATAGGCCAAGATGAATATATAGCTGTAACGAAGGAATGAACATTAAATTGTAAAAATGTGAAAAAGCAGCTGTTGAAATACAGACCTAATGTGAAGTTCTCCAAGCCACAAAGAACTGGACTCAAATTACATTTTATGACAATTCCACAAGGATCAGGCAAGCATTTCTACCCCCAGTTTATTAATGAGTCTACATGGCAATAGATGATCTCAAATGCAAACGACCTACTGATTCTCAAATCTGGAAGAACTAGAAAGTCTGTTTAGACACAAATGCAAGAATGCTTTAATTCCTCTCTGCCAATGGCTAAATCAGAGCACATTTGAGTACTGCAAAAACAGCCTGCATGACTTTTGGCACTACACAAAAACGTAACTCCCCCTATGGTTGTGGCAATTGAACTGCTGAATGTGTTTGTGGCACAAATGATTAAACATGAATATACCAGTGTCTGGTTTGACATACCTCTTGCATTTAAAAGTTCATGCTGAAGTTAGCATGAGTACTGGGAAGCTACTACACCAATTTCGGCTACAGAGAAAGCCAGGAAATATACTGCTATACACCTCCTTATGTCCAAATAGAATATGCTGTTCTGGTTGTTGCCCTCAACTCTTCTTCTAATGCAGCCATGTTACAAGCAAAACAAGATTTGTTTGCTCACTTCATTATCTGGCTACAGACACCATCAGAATTTAACGGAAAGGCAATCTAACTGCCAGTTATGGTTAAAGACACCCTGTTATAAGCTTCCCTTACTATTCAACATTAAACACCAAGAATAATGTCGTCCTTCAGCCATGAAAGTATAAATCAAATCATTCCACTACCTTGAAGCATCTGGTTACTAAAGGAGGACCAACTCTGGATTAGCTCTAGGAAAAGGCTTTTATCAGAGCACCTTTTGACACATGGAACTTGCTCCCTGCTGATGTCAGAGACAAACTCTGCTTATGCTAGGTTCAGATTTAAATTTGTTAATAATAAGTTCATAGGTAGATACTAGGTATACAGTCCAGGAGACCATTAATGAAATTAGCCTAACTTACTAATTCTTCCACTTTACCATCTGGTTAAATGATTTGCCCAGAGACGCACAATACAAAAACAGAAGCAGAGGGAAATGAACCCTGGACTTCAGGAAGTGGCTCACTAACAGTTCACAGTCTTAAACCTCTCTACTAACTGCCAGACTATCTTAAAGCTTTATAGAAAAGCAATCCTTTTAGAAGCAATAGGTAATTGTGAAGTAGCCATCCTGCACAAACAGGAAGCACCTTGTTAACAGTTCAAAGCCTTAATCTTCTACGCAAATGAAGAGAGAAAGTATAGTTGTGTAAAATCTTACCATAACGATAGGTGTCCTTCTCTTCACTGTTTCAGTATTCATAACATGAAGGATTCCCTGCAAAGGGCGACCCGACATCCGTCCAGTTTACCATAACCTTTTACTAAATGCAAGTTCATAGGTTGGTACTAGGCTATCGGCCCTAGGGCCTATACAAGCCTAGCCATAACAATTCCCTAAATATTTCTTCCCACAATACTTATTTCCCTGGACCCCTGTCTAGCAGGGCGACTGACGTGATCCCTGGGGTGAAAGTCCAATCTCTCATCCAAAAGTCAAGGAGGTTCCTTTTGAAGAGGGCCAAGGAGGAGCTCTGCTTGACATATATGGGCAGTCTATTCCAGAGTATGGGGAGTCTCTGGGTCAGGAACCTATCCCTCCAGCATGCTTTGTTCATTGTGATGACAAGGTTTAGATCCCTGGAGCATGTGGCTCTGAGGGATTAGGATTTCTTTAAGTGGAGCATGTCCAACAGGGGGTGAGAGGGGGGTGGAGTTGGCACTAAATCGATCTGCCAGGATACTGGCAATATCCTTGGGATCAGTATATTTAATGCCATTCTGTTGTAGCTCAGAGCAGATGAGCAATGCCATTTAGATTCTTGACATAACTATAGAATGCCTTGTGGTGGTCTTTGGAATCTTTGGCAATTTTATTTTTGTGACTAGCTTTAGAGGATTTTATGAGGAATCTCAGCTTCTTACCGAGGCTGGTAAGGGAGTTTTTTGCATCCTGAGATTTTCCTCTTTTCTGCAACAGTCTCTTCCTTCTGTTGTATAGTTTGTTTATGGCAGGGGACCACCAGATTGGTTTCCTTTTTTTGGAGGACAGCGTCTTGGTTCTATTTGGGATGGCACGATTCATGCACGAGTGGATGTGCTCGTACAGTGCCTTAGTGTCGGATTCAGCAGTCGAACTTTCAGCTCCCGTCTGCATGGGTGTCATGGCATTTGTCACTTCTGACTTGAGTAGCATGAAGTTGGCTTTGGAGAAGTTTTTTACGGAGGTTTCCTTACTGGGGGGGTGGGGGTGGGATGTGGATGTCAAGGGTGATTTGCTTATGGTCAGACCTGACCAATGAGGGGGTGACCACTGGTGTGGAGCACCTATCTCCCATGTTGGTAATGACCAGGTCTAGGATATTGGAGCCCTTGGTGGGACAATGGATTAGTTGATCCAGGGTGTTGGCATTTATGAATTCCACGAACTGTTGGGAAAAGGTGTTGGTACCAGAGTAGTTTTCCCAGTTAATGGCAGGGTAGTTGAAATCACCCAGTATTAGGGTGTTTGGTTGTATCTTAATATTTTCCAGTATGTTTAGAAAAGTGTAGTGAGAATTTTGCGGCACGGTGGGGGATCTGTAGCAAGCTACAATTTGGATTGCAGTCTTACCTAGTGTTAGTTGCACCTGGAGAATTTCAGATGCATTGTGTTGGGCAACTAGCCTGGAGGTGTGAATATCCTTGGCGATTATGAACACTCCTCCACCTTTACTGTTTCGGTCTTGGTTTGGTGGCTGAAAAGTGTGGTAAGAGTTGTAGCCTGGTATTGCAGCGGTGCTCTCTGGAGCCTTGAATCAGGTCTCAGTTACTGCACAGATATCTATCTATGTTCTCCATTTTTAGGAGTGCCTCGAGATAGTGCATTTTGAGGTTTAGACTTCTAGCATTGTGGGACGTCACACATATGCTCCCAACATATGTAGGGCATAAATGCGACATCCACATGTACTACCTCAGAACTGAATGCCCCAGAAGGAATGCCAGTTTAAGGAAACAAGGAGGTGAATCATACATCCATAAGAAAAAAGCAATACCCAGGGGGATAGGAGGGAGGGATAGAATATGCAACAGTGAAGAGAAGGACATCTATCATTATGGTAAGATTTTATACAACTATACTATGCCCTGCAATATTCATAATAGGAGGGAGAGTACCATAGCTCAAGATGAAACTTGGGAGGAGGAAGGCGCAGAGCAGCTCTCTAGAAAGCCATGAAGAATGGCCCTAGCAAAACTAGTCTGGAGATTCCATCCAACTTGCAGTGTTTGGTGAAGGTATGTACAGAAGTCCAGGTATCAGATTCAAGAAAGGAATTAGTGTCCAAACCCTTGAAGAAAGCACCAGAAGAAGCCACAGCCCTAGTATAATGAGCCTTAACAAAAAAGAGAAGGCTCTTACCATGATAAAGATAACAAAAAGAAATAGCCTTAGAAATCCAAGAGGGGATCGCTTGCTTGGAAACGGGCAATCCCAACGACCTGGGATGAAAAGAAACAAAAAGCTGGTCAGATTTCATGACAGCCTTGTTTTCATCCAAATAAAATCCAGTTGTCTATGCACATCCAAGGCATGTAGTACCTTCTAACTAGGAGATTGTGGAGAAGGGAAAAGGTAGGTAAATGAATGGACTGATTAAGTTAAAACTCATTCACAACCTTGGGCATAGATAGAAGGATTAGTATGCAAGTACACCCTGTTCTTATGGAAAACCAAAAAAGGAGGAGAAGCCATAAGGGCTTGAAGCTCAGACACCCATCTAGCTAAAGTCAAAGCCAACAACAAAACAGTCTCTCAAGAAGACTGCTGCAAGGAAGCTGTAGCTACAGGTGCAAACGCAGCCAAAGTCAATTTCTAAAACAAAAAAAAAAAAAAAAAAAAAAGATAACATTCCCAAGAAGGAGGAACAGGCTTCCTGGGAGGTCTAATACGTAGAACACCTTTGAGGAATTGGTTAGCGGCAAACCTAGAAGCTAAAGGAGGAGATAAAGATAGACAAGCAGAAATAGCTGGCAAGTGGGCCTTGAAAGAATAGCCCAACCCAGCACTGAGCAATTCACACAAATAAGACAGAACCAATGGGACACCCACAGTCAGTCAATGGATCCAAGTTATGTGAAAGACACCAAACAGGAAACCTCTTCCATTTAGATAAGTAGGATTTCCTAGTATTGTGTTTTCTGGCCTCCTGCAGAACCCTAAGTATGTCCTCAGAAAAACAGGTATCTAAAAGCAAACAACTTCTATCACCCACAGAGTCAGCTGCAGAGTCTACAGGTGGGGACGGACAAGAGAGAGATCTTTTGTCCTATGAGAGAAAGTCCATCCTATGAGGTAACTTGTGATGACTGCCCTTGGCTAAATGCAGAAGAAGAGGGAACCAATGCTATCTTGGCCAAATGGGAGTCTCCTGCAAGATTTTGGGTTTGTCTTGCTGAATCTTGAACAGCACCTTCAAAATTAAGGGGGGGGGGACATGCATAAACAAGCATCCCCTTCCAAGAAAAAGAGAGGCATCCACCTTCCAAACCAGACAAGCTGGGACTCTGGCAGAGGAAGTTGCCTGTTCAGAGGGGAGGCAAACAGATCTACTTGAGGGGAACCCTACTGCTGGACAATGCCCAGAAACATATCCTTGTGAAGCATCCATTTGTGGGACTGAGTCAAGGACCTGCTCAGAGTGTCTGCCACACAATTCTGACTTGAGAAGATGTACACTACCTAAAACGAGCAACCTGATACTGAACTGCAAGCTCCCAAGCCATGACAACTAGCCTGCAAAGAAGATAAGATTTACCCCCCCCCCTCCCCCCGCGTATGTTTACATACCATAGGACTGTGGTGCTGTCTGCAAACAGACTGAGAGGACCTGGAAGGAAAAGAGGATAAAAAGCCTGAAGGGCCAGCAGAAACGCTCTCATCTCTTTGATGTTTATGTGCTTCTTTCTTTGGGAAGGTGACCAGACCCCCTGTACCTTCATGGAGCCAAAAGCTGCTCTCCAACCTACATCTGAAGCATCTGTGAGCAGCTCAAGAGGGAAGAGGAGGATGCAGAGGGAGAACTGAGTTCAGGATCACCTGCTGAATCCACCATTGGACTTTCTTCAGACAAGGAAGAGGAAGAACCAAAGCCTCTAGAGGATGTGAAGAGGAGGAACCAAAGCCTCTAGGGGATGTGCATGCTGCATCCAAATTGTTTTCAGGTACCACTGAAACTTCCTCATGTGAAGCTTGGCCAGGGGTAACATTGGAATGGTAGAAGGCATGAATCCTAGAAATCTGAGAAACTCCCTGTGACAGAGGGTAGAGGGAGAAAAAAGACTGCAAGAAGAACATGAGGGACACAGCCTCTTGAGAGACAGAGGCCAGCATAAGGTCTGTCTGTATCCTGTACCCTAGGAAAACATGATCCTGAGAAGGGGTGAGGGATAATTTTTGTGAAATTTATGGTGGACCCCAGGTTTTGCAGAAGGGAAATGGTAAAGTGTAGGTTCGGCAGCAAGATCTCTGGGGAATACACATGAATCAGAAGGTCATCTAAGTAAGGGACAAATTGAATGCCTGAAGCCTGCAGAAAGCAATTACAGGTGCTAGGCATTTGGTGAATATCCTTCAGGCAGTACAAAGGACAAAGGGCAAAGCAGGGAACTGAAAATGCAAGGAAGTAAGAGAAACATAAAAATGTCCTGTAAAAGGGATGAATTGGAATGTGAAGGTAGGCACCCTTGATATCCAGCAATACCATAAAATCCTGAGGAAGAATGAGAATAAATAATGTCTGAATGGACAGCATTCAGAAGGAAGGAACTTTCAAGAAGGTGGAGGTGTGAGAGGTCCAGAATTAGTCTCCAGGGACCATCCTTTCTGGACAATAGAAATATTCTGAAAAAAAAAAAAAAAAAAAAGACGTTATGTACCAACTATAACGTTCCATGTTAGTTGTCCGTCATCTCACCTTCCTTCTTGCTGGATGGGTTCGGAGCTGATATTCGGCTCTGATTCAGCTACTTTCTACAGCTCGAGAGCTCTTTACTGGCTTGAGGCTACCCCTTATCCCAGAATGCCCAGCGCCAGCTACCCAGATCTCATTTGAGATGGCTCACACTAGACATAATCATAGAAGATAATCCATTATTATTAAACCTGGATATACAGTAAATTGTCATAGTTTGCTTGGGAAGCAACTAATAACAAAACAAGTTAGCCAGTAAAACCATTGGAAAAAAAACTCCTCTCAATCCTCGAGGAAGGGGGAAGGAGGGAAGGATGCAAGAAGGAAGGCGAGATGAAGGACAACTAACATGGAACGTTATGGTAGGTACATAACTTTTTTATCTTAAGTTGTCCAATCTCGCCTTCATTCTTGCTGGATGAGACAGCATCCCTAGCACCTCAATCCTGGGTGGCTCATTGGAACAGGCTCTTCAGAACCGTGGAACCAAAGGAAGCCCTGCCCCAGGAGGCCACATCTACTTTGTAATGAGAAATAAATGTATGAGGATCTGCCCAAGTAGCTGCTGCACAAATTGAATCTATGGGCAATCTAGACTGAAACACTACTGAAGTAGCTACTGACCTGATTGAATGACCTTTGGGTTTTGCTGGAAGATCTTTTTGTCACAAATGGTAGGCATGGGCAATGGTGTCGGATAACCATTTTGACAAGGTTACTTTAGAAACTGGAAGGCCTTGTTTGTTGTTAGCAAATGAAAGGAACAACTGATCTGATTTTCTCATCTCTTTAGTTCTATGGAGATAGAAGCGCAGTTGTCTATGCACATCCAATTGGTGTAATCTGTATTCTGCCTTGTTGGAATGATTACGGAAAAAGACAGGAAGTTCAATGGATTGATTCAAATTGTGTTCTGAACAAATGTTGGGTAGAAAAGATGGGTTGGTTCTCAGAGAAACTCTGTCTTTGTGAAAAACTAGGTATGGAGGGCGAACACATAGTGCCTGAAGTTCTGAAACATGTCTGGCAGAATCAATAGCAACTAGGAAGAGTTTTCCAAGAGAGAAATTTCAAAGAACATGATGCTGCTAGCTCAAAGGGTGGCATTATCAAGAAGGCCAGAACCAAATTGAGATCCCAAGGTGGAAGGGGCTCTTTCACTGGGGGTCTAAGTAGAGATGTACTTTTCATGAAGGCCTTACAGAGTTTGTGAGGCATTATGCTTGAGTTAGAAACTCCGATGTGAAATTTTGAAATGGCAGCTAGTTGTACTCTGATGGTAGCAGCAGCTGCACCAGACTGAAACAGTTCTGCTAAGAAATCCAAAGTCTCATGTACAGCTGTAAAAGGATCTAACTTCCTGGATTCTGCCCAGTAAGAGAATCTTTTCCATTTGCTAGCATAAACTTTCCTTGTAGTTGTCTTATGGGAGGAAACAATAATATCACGCACTGCTGGGGAAATATTGGGGAGCCTGGCTAAGACTGGAAGTGGAGTAACCAAGCTGTGAGCTTGAGAGATTGGTGTAGCCTGCCTGATTGATGAATCAAGAGGTCCGGTACTGGGTCTAGAATCCAAAGCTGGGCTAGAAGGTGGGGGTGAAGGAACAGAAACCAAATCTGTTGTGGCCAATAGGGGGCAATGAGGATCATCTTGCAACCCAACAATTTTGCTTTCTGAATGACTTTTGGAATTAGGGGGAAGGGGGGAAATGCATAAAGGAGTCCCTGAGGCCAATCGTAGACTAGAGAGTCCCTGGGTGTCTGACCAGGAGGAGGAACAAGGGAGAAGTAAACTGCTGCATTTGCTGTTGAGGGGAGAGGCAAAGAGATCGCAGCAAGGCTGGCCCCCATTTGCGGAAAATAAGATACAAAATTTCCTGTTGCAGAGACCACTCGTGAGGCATGGGGATAGCCCTGTTGAGCCTGTTCGCTATTACGTTGGATGTCCCAGGAATATGCATTGCTGTCAGAAAACGTTGGGAAGAAATCGCCCATTGCCACAGTCTGAGGGCCTCTCAGCACAAGGGGTAAGACCTGGTTCCACCCTGTTTGCTGATGTACCAAACCACTGACATGTTGTCTGTCTGTATTGCAATATTCCTGGCAGGGAGACAGTCTTGAAGAACTTGCAATGCTAGAAGCACCACTCTCATCTCCAGGACAGTGATGTGCAAGTGGTACTCGTGAGGTTGCCAAGTGCCTTGGACTGTCTTCCCTAGATAATGCCCCCCCCCCCACCCTATCAGGGAAGCGTCCATGGTCACTGTGGCAATCGGATGGGATTCCATGAAAAGTCTGCCCTGAGTCACTAGTGGGGAGACCATCCACCAGGAAATGCGTCTTTTGCAAGATTCCGTAATTAGCATCATGTGAGACATGGGTAATTCCTGAAAGGACCACTGTGTGAAAAGAAGCCACTGAAGGATTCTCATGTGAAAACGTGCTAAGGGAACTAGAAGAATGGCTGCTGCCATGGACCCTAGAGCTTGAAGAACATATCTGACCTGAATTCTTTTGCTCCTCAGGAGAAGTGACACCTGTTGTCAAATAATGGAAACTCTTTCCTGAGGCAATTTTACAATCATTTTTCTTGTGTCTAGCTCTGCTCCTATGTATGTAATAGATGGACAGGGCAACAAGTCAGATTTTTCTAAGTTTATTGTAATGCCTAGTTGAGCACAGGATGTGATGGTGTAATCTCTGTAAGTTGTTGCCTGGTGGTAGCAGTGAAGAGCCAGTCGTCTAGATAAGGAAACACCTGGAATCCTAGACATCTCAGGTGAGCCATTACTGCCATGCATTTGGGGGCTGTGGTGAGACCAAAGGGCAGAGCTCTGAATTGGTAATGACTGGCCCCTAGCCGGAAGTGTAGAAATCTCCTGGACTGTGTAGAAATCTCCTGGACTGTCCATTTTTATATGATAGTATGCATCCTGAAGCTCTATGGAGCACATCCAATTGTCCTGACCCAGAAAGAGGAGAATGGACTGCAGTGTTACCATCCGGAACTTTTCTTTTTGTACAGATTTGTTTCATCTGCTGAGATCCAGAATTGGTCTCCAGTCTCCTGTCTTTTTGGGCACTAAAGAATCTTGAGTAAGTTCCGGATCCTACTTGGTCTGTGGGGACTTCCTGGATGGCTCTTATTTCTATCAGTCTTGAAACTTCTGTGAGTGCCTGATCCCTTAGATTGGGTGGAACATCTGGGATGGATTTTTTTGAAACAAGAGGGGGTTGATGGAAGGGAATCTTGTAACCTCCGGATATAAAGGATAGTACCCATTTGTCTTTTGTAATATTTTGCCAGGTGATTGGGTACAATGAAAGCCTTCCCCTGACTGCCACCAGAGTTGAGCAGTCGGGCATCCCTTCAGGGATGTTGATAGGGTTTGGAAGGGAATGTATCTCTGTCACCCTGATTTTGCGGACCCCCTCTGCCACGAGGGTGGCGTCTGCCATTGTTGTTTCCCCCTCTGCCCCTGGGGGAAAATTCACGACGTGCATCAGGCAAGGGTCCCTGGGATTTTCGAAACCACATCTTTCCACCCTTTTGACCCTTTGGGTATGGTCTGGTAGGAGTGGAAAAACAGACTCCCACATCAGAGAGCGTCTTGCCTTCCTGCTGGCACCTGGTAAGCATGTCTTTCACCTGTGGCCCAAAGACAGAGGAGCCATTAAAGGAGGTACTGGTGAAGGACACTCTGAAAGGTTCTGCAAACTGACACAGCCGCAGCCAAGAATTTTTCCCAAGAGCCACTCCTGTTCCTGCAGCTCTGCTCGGTCCATCGGCTGTGTATGAAGTAAGCCTCATGGAGGAGTTGACTACTGAATTTAGAGTCGCCAGCTGGGTAGCTACCTTGGCTGAAGTTCCCTCAGCTGTGGGATCTTGTAGGGTATCTCCAAGCTCTTTTAGGAGATCCCTCTAAAGCCTAGTAAAATGGGAAAGATACTTCAGGGACCCAAGGGAGAAGGTCGCTGATGAAAACGTTCGCTTCCCATACCTGTCCATCGTACGAGAGTCTTTATTCGGTGGATGGACAGAGGAGGAAGTTTCAGCTAACTTTCTCTTTGTGGCTGCTGCTACCACCATGGCGTCAACTAGGACACCTTTAGTCAGGAATGGTTTGTCTTGGGGAGCTGTGATAAATTTACTGGGTCTCTTCAGGACAGGTTCCATGGAATTTGGAGCTGACCAAGCCTTTCGAGACACTACAGACATAAGTGGATCAAAAGGCGGAGACACCCAGGAGGTGGAAGGTCGGGTACCAAATGCATACAGACTCATCCTCGGAGGGGGCTAGGGAAGTCCAGCTACGCCTCTGCCTAAGAATCTTGAGGATGTTTGAAAAGGAAACATATTCAGAGGAGGACCTTTGGGACCCCTCCAATTCATCCAGGTCTGTATTGGAGGGGACAGACTCAGGGGAGTCTTGGTACTTCCCTCTTGCACTTTTTCTTCTGGAAAGCCTGCTCAGAATCCTCTGTTGAGATTTCGGAAAAAGATGGTTCACCCAATGGGGTGTCCTGGGGCATAGGTTCCCTATGCTTTTGTGCTAAAGGAGGAGCAGAGGTTGTCACAGGCACCGAGGGGGACGGAGCAGATGGGACCGATAGTGGGGCAGTCTCTGGGGACAGCACTCTCCGCATGACCTTGGAGGAGTCATGGTCTCGACACAAAGAGGGCTCCGACGAGACAGGAATCCAACTATGCACTGAGGGCGATGGCTCCGAGGCCGATGTGGGAGCCGAGCTCAACTGAGCAGACGCTCTGAGAGGGAGAGCAGGGTCGGACAAGGGTCTGATGTCTCTCCCCCCTTGGAGCCGACGAGAGAGTTTCGGCGCCCAGATACCTCGATGGGAGTAAGAACTGAGGTAATTGGAGCCGAACAGGATGTCATCACAGCCGAAGGAACCACTATCGGAGTGTCCATGGACTCCGGCTCCGAATTAAGCATAGTCGAAATCGAAGCGGATGGAGGCGAAGCCTGTTGAGGTGGGCTTGAAAGCATTTTTGTAAGGGCCTGTGACTTCAGAAACCTTACTGACCACTCTCTCCACATCCTGATCCAATAACCTCAAGGATCGAGAAGAGTGGGAAGATGAGCGATGACTGGCTTTGCTCTGAAGTACGGGTGATTGTGGCACCGAGCGAATCGGCTCCAATGAAGGAGACTTAGCTCGTTTGTGATTCCGAGATGGCTCCGAAGTAACAGTTGGAGCCAATGGAGTAGTCTTGTCGGTGCTAGAGGTCAACGGCACACTTGGTTTGTCAAGCTCACAGGTCGGTTCCGAACATAGAGCCGACGGCTTGACTGGTTTCATAGATTTCACTGGCTGAGATGCTTTAGCCGGAGAATCCTGATTTAACAATCCATGGAGGATTAGCTTGTTTTTCTGCTCCTGCAGCACCCTAGGACTAAAGGCATGACAAACAGAGCAAAGGTCCTGCAGGTGCAGAGCCCCCTGGCAGTAAACACAACTAGTGTGCCCATCTGTCAGAGATAACTTCTGACAGCATGAGTCACACTTTTTAAACCATGAGGTTTTAACGTCCTTAGACATTTTAAGTACCACAAAAAGACACACTACAATAATAAACTAAAAATTATATTAATAAAGACCTTAAAGGACAGCCTCTAACATAAATGGCTGTCCTTAAGGGGGGGGGGACTCTCTAACTTAAATGAGTTCAGGGGACAACAGAAGGCCTAGTGACTAGGGGCGACAGCCAACACAGTACAAAAAACACAGTAAAGGACGAGATAAGGGGTTTACAATTAAAAAAAACTTACAAACTACTACAACGGTGAAAAATATAACAATTTTTCAAGTAAAACATTTGACTTTAAAACAGAAAAAAGTTCTACTAAGCCTGAGCCAGTATTGACGCAACCTCGCAGCTAAAGCGGCAAACGAGATCTGGGTAGCCAATGCTGGGCATTCTGGGATAAGGGGTAGCCTCGAGCCAGTAAAGAGCGCTCGAGCTATAGAAAGTGGCCGAGTCGAAGCAGGGGATCAGCTGCAAACCCATTCAGCAAGAACGAAGGCGTGATTGGACAACTTAACATAAACCCTCTTCCTCTGTTGGTGGGTGGAACCACCTGAATTGTTTCCTGATTCAACAAGTCCTGAAGGACCTCTGGAAATAAATGAAGCTGTTGCTGAGGAAGCTGATCAATACCCATGAAGGTAGAAAAAATTTACAGACCATGAAATAACAGTTTTGAATAATAGAAAGAACCCGTATGTTCTGAGTAATGTTTCCATCAAACTGGAAGAGACAGAGAAAGATGGAGGAAAAGAAGAATAAGGCTGTAGTGGGCGTGGTAGTCATATACTACCTGGCTTGTTAGGAAAGACTGCTTCTGGGCAGGAACAGACTAAGTCGTTGGTGGAGGAGGCCTCCTACCTCCCTTTTTAGTTTTTGATGGAGTGCAAACCTGTTTTCGCATAAAAACAGTCTTGGAGAGATAATTTCTGTGAAAAGTAGGTACAGTTGAGACAAAAATGTGTTTAAATCCTGTAGCTCCTTACCTTTCACATGCAAAGACCTAAAACAAATCAGCAGCAGCAGCAGAACCAAACAAAGCATTATTATCTAGAGGAGCATCCAGTAACTTAGCTTTAATGTCATCTGGCAATGACTGAAATCTTAACCAAGAATACTTTCTCAAAACAGAGCTTGATGTGGCTGCCCCAGAAGCTGCTTCTCCTGCATCATACATGACTTAACTGAAGGTCTTGCAACCAGAGAAGAAGCTTCTAATAAGGACAAGGCATTAGTTTTTCCTTCTGAATCAGGAAGATCAGAAATAACTTGAGTGGCCTGTGAAAGAAAAGCCAAAGCTTATCTAATCATGCAAGTCTGATAATTAATAACACAGAAAGCTAGAGTAGCAGAGAAGTATAGAATTTTTTCCCCAGCCTTACCATAGTCTTGCTTTCCTTGTCAGAAGGGAGAAGTGAAGTAGATGGCAGTAATCTGGAAGGTTTATCTGAAGCCACAGAAACCACAGCAGGATCAGCTGATGAACACCTAAAAATAAATTTGCTATCCTCTGGCACTTTATAAAAGTGGTCTGGCTTCTTACGGGCTGGGGGCTGAAAATCTGGAGTTTGGGATGCTGAAATGAAAGCATTCAATAAATCAGGCAAAACTGGAGGAACAGCAGAAGGAGAAAGGGACTCCATCTGTAATAGGTCAAAGTATCTCTCTTGCACATCA